>NC_056744.1:611656876-611719376 GCF_019279795.1 Protopterus annectens
ACACAGTTACCACACATTAAAATATTCCAAGTCGCTTTACACAAATCACCCTAGTCCTACAAACATGAGTAATAAAACAAAGCAAAAACAGCAGGCAGCTGATCATTTTTCCTCCCCCAGATACCCCCCACAATTATACATTGTCTGTTGAAATAGCCAGTGTCTAGTTAAGTAGTCCATCTTACTCCTTACAAATACACACTAGTCCTGAAAAGGCAGATACTGACTGCCTAAACCTAAATAAATAACAGCATGGTCAGTAAAAGTTACTTTCATTCAGCCAAAGCCAACTGACTCCTAACAGTTATAGGCATGACATCTGATGACCATGTAACATATTTCACCTTTGCTCCACACAGACACATTGTCACATATTAAAAGTATTCCAAGTTACTCCATACATATCACAAGGCAGGAAATACTGCAGCATTTATTTGGTTGATCTCTGCCAGCATCACTGTAAAAAAAAAAATAAATAATATTAATACTTATTGCTTACCTCACTTCTACCGCATACAATTCTTCTGAGTTGTTCAGAATTCTACAGAATGTCCCCAAATATTACAGTCAATCAGACATCAGAGATTCCTACTTCTTATTTTTCAATTAAATAATAAAAAAAAAACCTCTGCCCAGCCTGAGCACTGCTTCACACTTATATTTGAAGAGTTTGAGGTCTCTTCTCCATGACTTTGCAGTGCTTGACTTAAATAATCACCTCTGCCTTGGGGCACTCATGATGCCGTGGGTGTGTATTGTTCTAACACAGCGCCGTATCTATCTAGTTTATCTATTTATATATTTTTAAGAGCAAAGAAATGATGTGTTTTGTTACTCTTAAAAAATCATCATCAGCCCCCTTTTTCCCATTTGTTTCTAAAAGGGGTCGGAGTATCGTGTTAACTGACGCCAACACTCTCGATACAGTGCCACACTCCTGCCTTCTTCAACACTCATGCCTGACTGTCGCATATCTTCTTTCACACAATCCATCCATCTCTTTGCTGGACAGCCTCGCTTCCTCTTACCTTCTTCCTGTCTGTCCCACATCTCACCAGATTGTCTTCTGCTTTTCTGCACATGTCCAAACCACCATAATCTGTTCTCTTTGATCTTTTCTACAATTGGAGCTACCTTGGCTGCTGCTCTTATGTCCTCATTTCTTCATCTGTCCCACAATGTGCATCCTACCACCCTTCTCAGGCACTTCATTTGCATCAACTCTAGCTTCTTCAACTGTTCTCCTTTTACTGCCCAGGTTTCTGTACTATACAATAGTACTGGTTGCACCACTGTCTTGTACACCTTACTTTTCAGCTTCTTTGGTATTCTTCTGTCATAAACTACACCAGACACTCTATGTCAGTTGGCTGCAGCCCCTCTGATTCTAGCTTTGACCTCTTTATTCAGACTTTCCTTCTCCTTAACTACCACTCCCAGGTACTTGAACCTGTTTACCTGTTCCACTATCTTCCCTTCTATCTCTATTCTCAGCTTCTTCTGATTTCCCTAGTTTGCTGCCATTACCACTGTCTTATCTGTGCTTAGTTTCATTCCATGTGCCTTCAGTTTTGCATTCCATTCTCCTATCCTTTTCTGAAGTTCTAGTTCAAAGTCTGCCTGTAATGCACCAACGTCTGCATACAGCAACTTTGTTGATCTGCCTCCTCCGACCTGTTTGCTAATGTAGCCCATCACCAGTATGAACAGCAGTGGGCTCACAGCTGAACCCTGGTGTACACCCCACTCCCACTGGGAACCCCTCTGTGAGGCCGAACACTGTTCATACTTGAGTCATTGGGTCCTTATACATAGCCTACACTAATTCTGCCAAGGTTTCTGGGACTTCAAACCACCGCAGTACTGCTCAGATCAGCTTTCTTGGGACTTTGTCATATGCTTTCTCCAAATCTAGGAATGCCCAGTTGGACTCTTTCCTCATCTCTAGCTTCTTCTCAAGTATCTGTCTCACTGCAAACATTGGGTCAGTTGTGCTGCATCCTGATCTGAATCCAAACTGCTCATCTCCCATCTTACATTCTACTACTCTGCATATGCATTTATCAATCACCCTCTCCAGAACGTTCATGCAATGTGATAGGAGTTTGATGCCTCTGCACTGCCCACAGTTGTGGATGTCCACTTTTTTCTTGTACACTGGCATGAGTATGCTTATTCTTCAGTCATCTGGGATAGTCCTTACTCTCTACACTGCTATGAGTACCCTCAGGAGCCATTTCTCCCCTAGCTCACCCAACATCTTTATCCTATCTGTTGTGCCCTCATCTGAGCCTGCTGCTTTCCCTGATTTCATTTTCTTTAGTGCTGTTCTTACTTCTTCTATGGTGGGCTCCTCTTCTTCTCTCATTGTAGGCTGTTTCTGGGGCAGTACCGCTTCTGTGGGGTTTTCTTCATTCAGAAGCTGCTGGAAATACTCCTTCCACCTGCCTTTGATGTTCTGGGGGACTGGTGAGCAGGTTGTCGCTGGCATCCCTTATGAAGGGTGTCTTAACTATCTTCTTTATCTTTCTGTCCTTTCCTTGCAACCTGATATAGTTTCTTTGTGCCACTTACTGAGTCACTTTCCAGAGGTTGGTAGAGTGCCTCTGATGCCCTATTCTTTGCTATTGCAACTTCTTTCTTAGCTCCATTTTTAGCCAACCAGTAGTCCTTCCTATCCTGGTCAGTTGTTTTTATCTCCCACTTCTTCCTATCCTGCTCCTTTCTTTTGATGTCTTCCTGGACTTCTGCAGTCCAACAGCAGCTTTCCTTATATACCATATTTCCATACCTGGCTCGACCACATATCTTTTCTGTAGTCCTGACACATGCTGTTTTTAGGCATTGCCACTCTTGTTCAACTCCACCTATTTCATCCTCTTCTTGGGGTGCTAAACCCCTGAGTAATTCCTTGAACTGTTGTAGTTTCTCTCCAGTCAACTTTCAGGTCTTCAGCCTGGTCTCTGTTGACCTTAGAGCCTTCTCTGACCACTGCTTGCAGCTGACTGTAGCAACTAGTGGTTTATGCTGTGGGCTGCCAACTTCACTGGGGTTGACTTTGCAATCATGGATTCTACCCCAGTGCCTTTTCCTTAGTAGGAGGAAGTCTACCTGAGTTGCACGTTGGCTATTCTTGTATGTGATCTTGTGACTCTCTCTCTTTTTGAGCCATGTGTTGGCTACTATCAAGCCATTTGCCAGACAGAAGTCTAGAATCGCTTCTCCTTCTTTATTCCTGTTGCCCCAGTCCCACCCATGTGGACCCAGGCAGTCCTAATATTCTATTCTGTCTGTCCCAATATGTACATTCAAGTCACCCATTATAAACACCAATTCATGTTAGCCTGCTTTATCTAGTAGGTCCTTCAACTGCTGTCTGAATGCACTCTTTTCCTCACTATCACAACCCTGCTGTGGGGCATAGGCTGAGATTATGAATACTGCCCTATCATTACACTGGAGTCTGATTGCCATGAGTCTGTCATTAATTCTGATGATATCCCTCACTGCCTTCTGAAGCCTCTCACTCACTGCAATTTCTACACCATTTCTAGCCTGTCCCCCTTCTGAGTAGTATTGTCTGGATCCCAAACTAAGTGGCTTTGATGCATTGCCCTTCCACCTCGTCTCTTGGATACATAGGATGTTCAGCCTCCTCTGTGTCATCATGTCATCCACTTCCAAGGTGCATCCTGTCAGTGAACCTACATTAAGGGTAGCAATTCTCAGTTCATGTTTGACAGGTTGGTTGGATTTACATCCAGCTTTCGCTCAACAGAGCTATCCCATGTAACCCAGGCTGGGCAACTAGACACTGACCAGCCAGTAGCTTACTGACCCAGGGCTGCTGGGCTGTATGGCAGGCACACACTGGCCAATAGGGGAAAATATACCCCTTCCACCATTAGTGAGGGTCCCTGGCGTAGGTCAGAGTAGGCCAGGTCATCACCAGTAACTACCCTTGCCCATTTTGGTGCCATTAGTCAACATGATCAAATCACCTACAGCCATACTTTACACCATTGAGTGACTAGTCCTGCCACTGCATGCAGTCTGTAATCCGTGTTCTCCTTTCTTGAGGATACTGCACACCACAGTAGATGCCCATAGTGGTTGGTCTTTTACAATTATTCCCCCTATAGGGCACCATGTACAGTATGTGCTGCTGCCCACAGCTCCATTCATTGGTGGACTTGAGAGGGAAACACTCAGCATGTTTTTCGGATGTGGGAGAAACCCCACAGAGACACAGGGAGAACGTGCAAGCTCCAAACAGGCATTGGGTGGAGGTCAGGCCTGAACCTTGTACCTTGTGCATGGAAGGCAAAGACCTTAACCATTATACCAAGTGGTCTCATACAATTACTTTAAAAAATAAATAAATATGTAAAGTGTGCCCCTACACAAGCATGGCTCCCTAGGCGGCCACCTAGTTGGCCTATGCGTAAGGTCAGCCCTGGGGGGAGTGTGTTTCAGTTATCTCTAAGAAAACAGTACATATGTTAAACATGCATTTTAGAAATGCTAGCAGATGTAGGTATTGTGTACATATTTCCAACCTGCAAAGAAAGTGAATTTTACAATATTTTTTGTTTGTTTTGTGGGTTGAATCCAGTCAAAATAGGGATAGTTATACCATTAAAGAAAAGAGGGGTTGAATTTAATAAGCTCAGTTGTTTGCTCCGTCAATAATTTATTTTGGGTGTTAAAAAGGTTCTTAAAAAAGACAATACTGGGTAATTTGCTATTTGAAAAATATAAACATAGTTGGATGGGCAGGGTATGAAGAAGAAAAGAGAAACAAAAGGTTTGGAATAGAAAGAACCTAAAAGTAAAATAAAGACATGGAAACTTCATGTAAATTGAAAGGAAAGAATGCTATAAAAATAAAAGCAAACTATTATTTTGATCCTTGGGAAAATGGGTGCGGGTAATTTTCTGTGGTGTTTATTATTGCATAATCTGCCAATAAAAAGTAACATGAAATATCAAATGATGGAAAATGTGGCATAGCTGTAATATTGAAGAGGCAGCACAACATTCTGCATTTGACTGTAAGAAAAAAAATGGTAACTATAGATGTTTAAGACTTGATAATATTTAGAAACATTGATAAAGACAATGTGCTGTATGGAGAAATACAAGGTTGAAAGTGAAAAGTAGCTGAAAATGGGATAACGTACTCATTTCTGTTTGGTGTTTAAGGACAATAAGATGCAAATAACTGCTGTGTAAAATGAAGTAAAATGTAATATAAAAACAGTTATGGCAGAAAGGGTAAGGGAGATGAAATGGTCGCTGAATGTATTTAGAAAAATTAGTAACTAAAGTGTTTTATACACATGTATAAAGTGTGGTATAAGGTGTGAATAGAATGAATGTGTAAATAATGAGAGAAAGACGGAGAAGTGTTAACTTTAACAAAGTAAGCTCAACTCCTTTTTTGATAAATGTCATGGGATATTTTACATCCACCGGAGTTAAAACTAACTAAGGCAGATGTGGCCTCACTTTAACATCTCATTCAAAAGATGACTCACTCAGGAGTGCAGCACCCAAGATAAAGCAGAATACTATTTTAGCATATTAACCTAGCTCTATGGCATAGTGGGATGAAGCCCTAACTACAACCCAAATAACCTGAGTTTGATTTGTAGCTTAGCACTGGAAGAGACTGGCAGGGTGGTAGAAGTGAGTTGATTATTTCAGCTTACTCATCCTGGTGGAAGAATAGTGTACAGCACTTGCCCAGGATCATATCCATGGGTGTCTGAGCCTCTGGTGGAGACTAGGGTCACTCAAGTGTGTTGTCTGAAGGCGGGGGCAGGAAACTGGTTGATTTACATGTGTAGGCATGGACAATTACATCATGAGCCTATTACATACTCCTTTGGACACTACAAGCATATGCTGGCAAGGAAAACAAAAGAGGTCTGGTATAACACAAAAGTCCTGATTACCTGGATGTTGGCCTTAGAGTCAACTCTCACCCAGTAGAACAAATATGTTGGAGGTAGCGCTTGCTCAACAAGGAACAGACAGGCTGATAGATTGTAGGATGATGATGGTTGCCAAGCATCACGGACCAAAAACAAGAAAATAAATAGACCTGCTTCAGCATATAAACTGATGCATGAAAGACAGACACCCATGAGGGAGCCACTTGCCCAACCAACAAGTGGCATCACATACAGTGACACATCAGGGACAGGCAACCAATAAGCAGATAATGGAGAGCCAGACACCACTGACGGGAGCTAATGCCTGTAGAGTAGTTGCTAGGATTACTAACACCTGTTAGGCATGGTCAGAGAAGCCGACACCTGGCAACAAACCTCAGCAGGAGTCTGAAGTCTGACCACTGCTTGAAGACCCAAGTATGCAAAAGATTATTGATGGTAAAAGCCAGAGATTGTTATTGATCTGGGAGAGACAGGTATCCTTCTGACTGAAGAAAAAGAGGCCAAAACTGTGTCAAAAGTAAAATTATACTAGATGAAAAATCAAACTCCACTGAACTGTTGCTCTTCTGCTCCCTGATCTATTAATGTGTTTTTTTGTTTGTTTATTTGTTTGTTGTTTGTTTAACCTTAAGGGTTTGGGTAGAAGAGTGCAAATGTCTGCTGCACTTTTCACACTTTCCCTAAACCGGTTTAGACAGTTTAGACATTGACAACTACTTCCCGTCGTTAAAAAGGGAAAAAAATTATGGTTTCTATTCAATGTCTCTCCACAACATAACTGAATTTTAATGAACAGGACACTCCCTGGCAGGGTTGGCCTTATGCAAAGATCAACCAGATGGCCTTCTAGAGACCCATTTTCATGTTTATTTATTTAACTGTATATAATTTTATTTGTTTTTTAAAGGAAGGAAAGATGGCATTTCTTTGTCCTAATAAATAATTAAATAAATAACTGTAGAGATGTCCCAAGGCAGCCTATTAAAAAGAAAATGCAGGTGCTGCAGTTGACTTGTCCATTCAAATCACTTTAGACTTAAAATCTGTGAATTTTCTGCTCCATAACTGGGAAAGAGCAGAAAGCCCGCAACATTATAGTGTAAAGCGAACTGTGCTTAGTGTGGGGTTCTTATCAGTTCGTCAAAACTTCAGCAGTTCGAACACCATATGTTTGAACTGTGAAGTTCGAAAACTGATTATCGTGAAGCCGTGGAACACCGAATTCTTTCCCAGGGAAATCATTTGGTGGGCCGTTTCTGTGGCTTCATGATTTTCAGCACTGTGGTGGAAAGTTACGGGTCAGGTTCAGGTAAGTGTGCGATTGTGTGGATGTTAGGGTTAGGGCACAGGTTAGGTGAGTTAGGGTTAGGGCGTGGGTGAGGTGGGTGTGCGATAGTGACAGACGTTAGGGTTAGGGCAGGATAGGTGAGTTAGGATTAGGGCGCGGGTCAGGTGAGTGTGCGATAGTGACGGACCTTAGGGTTTGAGTTAAGGTAATTGGATAGATAGTAGTGTATGTACAGTTTAGTGTAGGGTTAGATGTAGGATTTTAAGTGTATGTGTGTGTGGATTGTTGTTTTTTGGTGTGCTTGTGTTGTGTGTGCATTTCATGGAACAGCAATTTTTTTTCCCTGGGAAAAAAATCGCTGTTCTAAGCCTTTGATGGTTTTGCACTTCGAGGTTAGAAGTTCAAACATATGGTGTTTGAACTTCTGCCGTTTCGATGAAGTGATATAGACCCTTAGTGTGGGTATGCCAATGTGAAGAGAGAAGCTGAAGTTTCCATCAACAATGAGGTAAGTTTTTTTTTATTTATATTGGAAGTAGTCAAACAGAGCATTAGGACAAAGCTTAAAATTATAAGGTAAAGGCTAGAAGGAACAAAACTGAAAATTGGAGACAAATTATTTACATCAACACTTGATAGAATAATAGGTTTTCACATGAACATGCATTTTTGCACAATAAGAAGTATGAAAATCTAATGTCTGGCATTATTGATTATAATCCTCAACAAGTCATCAGAAAGTCAAAAGTTTTACCATGGACACAGAAAAATATCAGGGAAAAATGGAGAGCTGAGAGGTATGGTGGACACCTTTTGCAAGATCAGGAAAACATTTTTAATTAAAAAAATCAGAGTTATACACAGAGAATTAAACTACAACTGCCAGAGTTATCTGTGGAGGAAAATGACTAGATACTGTTATTTGCTTATTATTCTAGCTTTGTCATTTGTGTGAAACAACTTGACATACTTTAACATGTGGAAACTGTCAGGAGATTGGGGCTGTAAGGATGAAAGTAACTGGCCTTCTTGCCATTGCTGATTACTTAACTGGACATGCATTGTAGCTATATCTTGACTGTTTATTTTTGGGAGGGGTTGACTAGCTTTCAGTTGTTTTCTCATTATTCTGGCTTTGTAAGATCAATGTGATTTGTGTGAAGCAACCTGGAACACAGTAACGTGTAGCAACTGTGAGGACAAAAGTGAAATACATTACATAGCCAACCTCTTTTATCACAATAAGACATCTGAATTGCACCCAAAATGGCTATAACTGCTTGGTTGGTGTTATCTGGATGAAAGTAACTGATCTTCTTGTCATTTGTTCAGTTTAAACAGTTATCCCTCAAAAAAAATAAAGCATAAAATACATCAGATAACATCAAGACCTTGAGATCTTCTAGGCTTTTTAAGTGAATCTTGACACAGGCTTAATAAATGAATCAGTCCAGAATCTACCTAGTCTAAAACTGGTTCTATACAGAGGTATGCAGAGAAGATTGTTACAGTTTGCCTGAGGGGCTGGGGGCAATGTCATTATTTCATTAATTTTCTTTCCAAATCTCAGAACTGTGCACTGGTCACTATATATTGGGTTGGGCTGGGACAGTGTGGTCATTCTTTCTTCAGCTTTCTTCACAAACTTCAGAAGTGTGCATAGATGGTCACGACAGCTTTTATAGAAGCAACATACTGTTTAGAAATAACACGTTGGAAACGTTATTGTGATCATTATTTTTTTTTCACTTTTATCACAATCAGTCATCAGATGCATACATGTGACTATCTTTTGAGGGAAGGTAATGAAGTATGCTGTTTATATATGTCTGACAGTAACATGTTGAAATGTGTTACATTCTATATTTCTTCAGTTTTGTCCTACTCTGACATCTGAGGGGACATCAGTGGCCATCTTTTTGGTGTCAGTGGTAAGGATGTGGTAGCATACACATATGACAGCAGTAATTTGAAATATATGACTTTGACCATTTGTACCTTGATTTCTATCACAATTTAACTTCAGAAGACAATACACAGAAGGTGATTATCTTTTATGGGGGTCAAGTATTATTCTCAGACATGACTGATGCAACCTTGCATGCATTTACCCTTTCAGTTTATTGTACACTACTACTGAACATTAGTCCTTGAATGTAAATTGTTTTCTATTTGAATTAAAAAAGTAAGATTGCTTTTTTTCCATTATTAGTGATTTTTGGTTGGGCCATAAGTAGATCACAAGGTTGAAAAAATCTTTAAAATTCATCTCAGAGCACCTATAACCCCATTACTTCTGGAGACCCAGTGGTCCCCAGACCCTTAGCTTAATTTAGTTATTTCCTTCACAAATATTACAGTGCTATCTTGGTCATAGTGTGTTGAAATAATATAGGAAAAAGCAAAGTCAAAATGTATGACTGAATATTAAGAAATTAATTTTCTTAATCAGGATTTTTGTCCAGGCCAGTACTGGATGAAAAGTTTAAAAAAAAGCATTTAAAACCCCATGGCTTAATGCAATTATTTCCTCTGCGGTTATGAGTTCAGCCTTAACTTGTTAATATGCATTGAGTGAATGAATACGGGAAAAAATGACAAACTGTGGGAAAAGGAAGAAAAAGGTAATCTGAATGTTATGGGAAGGCCAGGATGGGGGTGGGGGGAGGGTGACACTGGGTGATGTGTGTGTGTGTGTGTGTGTGTGTGTGTGTGTGTGTGTGTGTGTGTGTGTGTGTGTGTGAGAGGGGTAGTGGGAAGAAGGGTAACACAGAGCTCTTCACTTACAATGCCAATTTACCTAAAGCCTTCCCTGTTCCCTGATGTTATGGGTAACACACAGAAAAATGAGACACTAGAAATGTTTGTCAGGAAGTGGAATTTGTTTTCCACATACTGGTAGTTATCAAACAAGGCCATGCCTGCTATGAGGATCAGAAGCATATGCAAACAAAATAATCAAAATAAGGACATTGTGGGGGGAAAACAAACAAAAAATAAAAATGAAAATAAACTGGAGCAGAAAAATACAGGAAGGCAGAAGGTGGAAGAAATGAAAGGAAAAATAATGAATGCTCTAATCCACTTATTTGAAGAATCTCATATAAAAAGCCAATGCAGCCTAGGGCAACAATTATAGCACAAACATCTTTCACAGGGAAGGAAGAAGAAGTAGTGAAGCAGGTGGTAGTAGTGCATTATGGGATAAGTACCCTAGTAATGGTTTTATGTGTTGAGCACTCCTAACTCCTGCAAAATAAGTCAGAATGGTCTCTGCAAGTGGAACACTGTAATTTTAGACCCTATTTTAATGTGCTGCTCTGCCTGTTTTATTTACCCTCTATATATTTTACTAGATTGATAAAGCTTCATGCACATGCCTTTAGTTTTTATCTCTGTGTGAGATATATTCTTAGGCATCTCCCAACTATGAAAGACAGCTTATTGAATTCAGAAAAATTTACCCTACAACTTAATACCATTTTTTTATCAAATGTCCTCCTGCTTTCATCTTGCTCTGCCTCACATGACCCATCTTTTATCTATCTACCTATCTATCTACCTATCTATCGTTCTATCTATCTGTCTATCTATCAGTCGATCTGTCTATCGACCTGCCCTATGTTGACCTTGGCCGGCAGCATCTTATCGGGGGAGACTTTCGGTGGTATTAGTGAAATTCCATTTCTCTTTTTGTGAAGTGCATTGGGTAACTGTATTTTTTACATCCACCTAAGATTACACCAACTCAGTCAAATAGCACCTTTGTTTAACATCACATCCAAAAAAATGGCACCTCAGGAGTGCAACTCCCCCCTCCCCCATGCTGAACTGCAGTGTCAGTATTGGAAAATTAATCCAAGCACCCGTCAAGGGAACAGAACCCACAGCCTTCTTATCTTCCAGCATCGAGGGCAAGTGAGCTGCTAGTACAGCCACTGAAACTGACATCTTCACTCTTCTCCTTAGGTGCTTTTCTTCCTTGGCCTCCGCTGAAAATGGGCTCCTACCCAGTCAGACTTTCCCAGTAATCAAATGTCAGTTAACAAATAAATAAATGCTGTACTTGCCTGTCTCATGTCACTAATGCCTGCTGCCACTGGTTTGGATGTAGTCAGTCCAATTCAATAAATTCAGTGCTCTTTCTTGAATTTCCATTCCATGTTACTCTATATCTAGAAGTTAAATGTCCCTTTAACCCCACATACCATAAAATTCAAGGCACAGGTATGAGTAACTGGCAATTTGCTGTATTTCATTAGAGTTAGCTGGGCACCAGTCTCATTAAAACCTCCAGAATTCTAAACTCAGACAATACCTTCCCTGAATAATCACACAGTAGGACTATTTTACAGTTAGATCTTATTAAATTGCAACCTTCAGTCCCATCCAGTTACTTAACAATCTTCATCAGCCAATTTTAGAAACAGTTTAAGAACTGGATTTTACTGTCAACTTCATTTACAGCAATCAAAAGTAATGTAGAAACTCGAGAAGAAAAGGTTATGTTTTCATAACAGAAATAAAAAAGGTTGTACATTGGGCATTTTGTTCATGCACCACATCATTTGGTAAATAGTAAAATTGCAGGATATGTAAAATAGTAGTATAATATGTAACAAAAAGAAAAAAAATACTCTCAGAAAGACACGCACTGGTTATGTATTCGGTAACAAGTGCAAAATGACAAAACACAGATGGATTACAAACCTGTGAATAATTTAAAACAATACCACACTTAGATAAAATACAATCCTCAGCCAATGAAAACCTATCCCATACAACCTGATCAAATAACACACTACTTGCAGTCTTCACTTCTGTCCTAACAGATGCTTTATTTAAGCATTATGTCTTGAGACCAATGAAAGCCAATGTTATTCTAAAAACTATCCAGTTTGGACTTAGTAAACCATTATCATACTTCATCTTTCTGCTTCACATACAACATAGTTTTCAGTTAATTACTGTCTTAATCTCATACATACAAAAACATTACTTCCTTAGAAATGTAGCATCATTTCTCATAGGATGATATAACATGTTAAACGCTAGATACACGAAGATAAAAAAGTATCTTGGTTTACAACCACACAGTACATAACAGTTATGTTAATAGTAAAGAGGGAGTGCAAAGTTAAAAGATTTACTAATGCAGAAGACTGTGACTAAAGTCTGTAGTCACGGTGACCATTGGACCGAAGCTGCTCTCTACAACTGGACTGTCCCTAGCAAAGCTAAATAGAAGGGAATCTCTGCAGGTGTCATTCAACTCACACTGCTTTGAGAAGTGATGCAAATTACACAAAGAATTTCAGCAGCAAGTTTTTACAGGTGATCTTGACACTGCTGAAACATTTCTACCATCAGAACAAGAGGGATATCTAATGAAGGAATGTTTTTGTTTTGGATAGCTAAAATAACTCCGTCAGACTTTCAAAATATCTGAATTGACTGGGAGATTGAAGCAGTTGATGACACGGCTAAAACAGCTGATGGGTACATCCTACGGTTAGAAATTTGCAATTTATCATCTGTAAGTACAGCAAACAAATAATCACCTCTGAACTTATTTTTATTTCTCAGTCTAGAGTTCCTTCAAGAAGAGAATGGAGAATACCTTTCACTTTAACTTTGGGTCAGTTTTGTGAAAGTTCAACAGCATGGCTGTAGATTATAAAAATTATGATACTCAAATCTACATCAGTTTTATCCATTTTTTTTTTTTAAACAAGTTCAGTTTTATCCATTTTTGAGTATCCATAAAATTGCTCTTCTTACAGCATAAGACAGTCCATGAAAATGGTTGCTTACCATCCAGTCTCTCCTGTTTAACTTAAACTGTTCTACACTTGTCATCATTTACAAATCCTTTAACAATCACCTTTTTTATCATCTAGACTCTGTACCACACAATGTCTGCAGTCATTCAGCACTAGAATATGTTTTTGTATTAAAAGAAACATTTACATTACTGAAGTGCACAGAGATTTAGGTTCATAGATTTTTACTAGATTAACAATCATTAGGGCTTTTATAAGTTTAGCCATGCACCCCAACCCAATTTTGCTCTTGAGTACCTTACTATCTATTAGGAGAGAGAAAATGTAAGTAAGGAGGTAGCTAAGGGACATGTTGGGGAATATTAATTGGAGAAACATTAGACTTACTGACAGCCTCTGTCCATCAGAGACATGGGAGCCTGATCAGGGGAACTGTTGCTTTTCTGTGGCCAAAGATCCATTTCAGATTAATGAATTTAAGCAGTTATTTACTTTGAAGACATCAAAACCAAACAATATAGCTGAGATGGTACAAATGAAACACTGCTACTTTGATATTTTTGCAATTTGTCACTGGAAAGTTTAGCTGGCCACAGTGAAGTATAATTCTGGGAAACCTCACCATAACAAGAAATGTGCAAGTAACAGACTCATTGCCCTATGATTCAGTTTTCTGTATTGCAATAATATGCAAGATGTAAACATCAGTCCTCAAGTCAGTGTTTTCCGCAGTTTGATTTCCCATAATATGCAACACTTCAATCTCAGGATGCAGCCATTACAGGCAGCCATTACAGGGCAAACTAGCTATAAACCAGAGGTATTTGCTATCTACCTCTTTTCTTTTTGGAGCAGGAGAAGTAAACAGTGCAGAAAACAATGCTCATAAAATATGAAAACCATATAAAAACTTACAGAAAGTAGAAACACACAATATACAGCTATCTTTTGATATACATGGAGGTTATAGTTTATAATACATTTCAAATAACTTTATACAAAGCCTGAGTTCTTCGTATAAAGTAAATAAGTAGATTTAAGAAAAGGTCAAAGTTCTGATATGAACATTATCAGACCCAGTATGTTTACACTATAAAGCAGAAGGGAGGAAGCTGTATTATACCATGATCCCCCCAAAACTGATTGGCCAGCGTGCCCGTTGTAAATCGAGTTATACTAATGGAAAAAGGTCCGGTCGCCCGGACTTTTTTCCATTAGTATAACTCGTTTTTTTAAAACACTGTCTCGCTATGTTAAATGGGTTTAACATAGTGAGACAGCTTTAAAATAAGCAACGGAGATCTCCATTGCTTATTTTAAAGCTGTCTCGCTATGTTAAACCCATTTAACATAGCGAGACAGTGTTTAAAACAGGAGAAAGCAAGATCTCCGTTGCTTTTTAGTGTTTGCTATGTTAAATGAGTTTAACATAGCGAGACAGTTTTAAAATAAGCAGCGGACATCTCCGTTGCTTATTTTAAAACTGTCTCGCTATGTTAAACTCATTTAACATAGCGAACACTAAAAGCAACGGAGATCTTGCTTTCTCCGTTGCTTTTGCCAACTCTGATGTACTGCGCGGCGCAGTACATCAGAACTGCCGCGGATGCCAGACATCTGCAGAAGGGCAGTAAACAGGCATTATACTATGCCATTATTTAAGAAAAGTAACAGTTTCTTTTCTTAAATAATGTCATGGTATAATAGCAATAACCCACTTCTGGGTGTGGGTAATGCTAAATTTACCCACAGTTGGCTTTGTTTGGTCCCTCAGCATTACCCACACCCAGGCGTGGGTTATTGCTATAATACATACTTGTCTTAAGTCATCCAGTGTTGTGTTGTGCTTTCTTGTGTAACTGCTTGGTAAGAAAAAAGAAGTTATGTATCTACCATAATGCTTCATGTGAGTTGTCCATCTCGCCTTCATTCTGTACTGTTGGGTTTGGAACCGATCCTCGGTTCCGACTCGGCTGTGTACTAATGCTTGAGGTCTTCAAGCAGCTCGTGCCTTACTCCCCATCCCATGATGCTCTTTTGCCTTCCTCAGATCTTGTTTGCTTGTATACTAATGCTCTTATGTAACTCCCTATTATTTATAGGACCAGAAGAGGGTCAAAGCACAACAGATGCCAATCAGTAACCTCTTGATCCTCTAGAAGCCAAGGCTGGGGGTAGGAGGGGGGACGTAAGAATGAAGGCGAGATGGACAACTCACATGGAACATTATGGTAGGTACATAACTTCTTTATGTGAAGTTGTCCTATCTCGCCTTCATTCTGTACTGACGGGACAGCATCCCTACCACCAATCTACTTGGGTGGCTAACAGGAATATATTCTTCAGGACAGTGGACCCAAAGGAGGCCCTGTCCCTGGAGGCCAAATCTACTTTGGAATGAGTGATAAAGGTATGACGCCTCTCCCACATGGCTGCCGCACAAATGGCATCTATTGGTAATTTAGCATGAAATGCAGAAGAAGTGGAGACAGCCCTAGCAGAGTGAGATTTTATGTTGTCTGGTAGCTACTGATTTATAAATGAATGAAATGCAGTCTGACAGCCAACTTGAAAGAGTATTTTTTGCTACAAGCAGACCTATTTTGCACTCTGAAAATGATACAAATAGTTGATCCATCTTTCTGAAGTCTTTTGTTCTGTGTAAATAGAAATGCAACTGTCTATGAACATCAAGTTGGTGAAGCATACATTCTGCCTTATTGCCATACTTGGAGAGAAAAAAATGGTAAGTCTATGGACTGATTCAAGCTGGATTCTGAACATACTTTTAGTAAAAAGGCTGGGTTTTGTTCGGAGTGACACCCTGTCATTGTGGAACAACATATATGGGGGTTTAATAGATAATGCTTCTAACTCCGAAATCCTCCTAGCTGAGGTGATAGACACCAGGAAAATGGTCTTCCACGTTAAGAATTTTAAGTCACATGATGATGCAGGTTCAAAGGGGGAAAGAATTATCTTGGAAAGTACAAAGTTCAGGTTCCATGGTGGTAGTGGGGGCTTAATGGGTGGTCTCAAAAGATTGGTGCCTCTCAGAAAGGCCTTCGATAGTCTGTGGGACATAATATTTGGTCCTTCATTCCCAATATGAAAATTTGAGATTGCTGCTAATTGTACTCGAATAATAGATGCAGCTGCTCCCTCATTAAAAAAGCTTTGTCAAGAATTCTAGGATGGAAGATATAGGTGCTGAATAAGGATCAATATGATTCTCTAGTGCCCAGATTGAAAATCTCTTCCATTTGCTGAGATATAATCTTCTGGTAGATGTCTTGTGAGAAGAAATCAGGATATGTTGTACTGCAGATGAAAGGTTTTGCAGCTTGGCTATACTTAGAATTGGAGCAGCCAAGCTGTCAACTTGCGGGTCTGAAGAGATGGATGGACAGCCCCGATGAATGGATCAGAAGATCTGGTACTGTGTCCAGAATCCAAGGCTCTTCCTGAAGATGAGGCCGTAGGACGGGGAACCAAATCTGGTGAGGCCAGTAAGGGGCTATCAGAACTAAGGTCCTTCCCAAAACACTGGCTTTCTGAAGAACTTTGGGTATCAGTGGAAATGGGGAAATGTAGAGGAGACCCAGGGATCAATTGTGTACAGGTGCATCCCTTGAGGATTCCCCCAGAAGGGGGATTAAGGCAAAGTAGCTGCTGCATTTTGTGTTCATGGACGTGGCAAAAAGATTGCAGCAAGGCTGGCCCCATTTTTGGAAAATCATTTTTGCCACTTCTTGTTTCAGGGACCACTTGTGAGGCATTAGAATCGCTCTGCTGTTTGTCTGCTATCACATTGGATTCCCCCAGGCTGTGCATTGCTATCAAAAAGCGTTGGGAGGACGTTGCCCACTGCCATACTCTCAGACCCTCTTGACAAAGGGGGTAAGATTTGGTTCCTCCTTGTTTGTTTATATACCAAACAAATGACATGTTGTCTGTCTGGATTGCAATTGTTCATAATGGGAGAGTGTTGGAATGCCTGCAATGCCAGAAGCACTGCTCTTATCTCTAGGACATTGATATGCAAATGGGCCCCATGATCCTGCCACATGCCTTGGGTGGTCCTTCCCTGATAATGGCCCCCCACCGTATCTGGGAAGCATCTGTGGTCAATGTGGCTAGAGGGGATGGGAGAATGAAGGGATGACCTAAGGTCACTTGATCTGAGTGTAGCCACCAACATAGGTCTCTCCTGCAAGATTCTGTTAGCATTATCTGATGCAGCATCGGAAGTTCCTGCATGGACCGTTGGGTGAATAGCAGCCACTGTAAGATTCTCATGTGCATCCGAGCTAGGGGGATTACACTGATTGCTGCTGCCATCATACCTAATACTTTGAGAATTGTCCTTGCTTGAGTCTTTGTTTTTAAGAAGAGGTCTTGAACCTGTGCTTGAAGGGTCTGTATTCTGTCTGGTGGAAGTTTTACAATCATCGTCATGGTGTCTAACTCTGGACCTATAAAAACAATATGTGGAGATGGCAATAAGACAGATTTTTCATAGTTTATTGTAAGTCCTAAATGAGCACAGAGATTCAAAGTGGTGTCTCTTGCTTGTGACAGTAGATGCTTAGTGGTGGTGGTTAGGAGCCAGTCATCTAAATATGGAAACACTCAGAATCCTGAACGCCTCAGGTGAGCCATAACCACTGCCATACATGTCCATTTTTATGTGGTAGTATGCATCCTGGATGTCAATAGAGCACATCCAATTGCCTTTTCCCAGAAAAGGGAGTATCGAATGCAGTGTAACCATCCGGAACTTTGTCTTTTTTACAGATTTGTTCAGTCTGCTGAGATCCAGTATGGGTCTCCAGTCCCCTGTTTTCTTTGAAACTAAAAAGAACCTTGAGTATGTCCTGGATCCTATCTGGTCTATGGGGACTGGTTGGTCAACTCTTTTTTTTTTCTAGCAACTTCTGAACTTCTATGGTTGCTTGTTTCCTGTGACTGGGTGGAATGTCCGGAATCCTTTTCATTAGTGGGAGTGGCATGGAAAAGGGTATAGAGTAACCTCTGGATATGATGCTTTGTACCCACTTGTCTTTTGTTAGTTTTAGCCAGGCATCTGGGTGGAAAGATAAGCAACCCCCGACTGCTTCCAGAGAGGGACAGACAGGCCTCCTTTCAGGAGCGCTAAAAGGGCTTACCAAAGAAAGATTCTCGGTCGCCCTGGTTTTGTGGACCCCCTCTGCTGTGTGGCTGGCATCTTCCATTATTACCTCCTCCTCTGCCATGTAGGAACGTTCACCACGTGTGTCTTGAAAGGCTCTCTGGGATTTTCAAAACCACATTTTCCCTCCCTTTTGACCCTTGGGATAGGGTCTAGAGTGTGTGGAAAAATGGACTCTGACTGCAGAGAGAGCCTTTCCTTCCTGTTCACACCTGGTTAGTGTTTCTTTGACTTTAGGCCCGAACAGGGATGAGCTATTGAAGGAGGTGTTAATGAAGGATGACTTGAAGGGATCCACAAAGTTAAACAAGCGCATCTAGGAATGTCTCCTAAGGACAATCTCTAAACCTGCTGACCTACACGCGCCATCGGCTGCATAAGAAATGAGCCTCATGGACGAGTTCACTACTGAATTAAAGGTGGAGAGTTGGAAGGTTTCCTTGTCTGTTACCCCCTCAGCTACTAAACCCTGGAGAGTGTCTCCAAGCTCCTCCAGGAGATCTCTCTGTAGCCTAGTGAAATGGATAAGATAATTCAGTGACTTGAGTGTAAAGGTCGCTGAAGAAAACATGTGCTTTCTGAATCTGTCCATCGTGTGTGAATTTTTGTTAGGAGGATGGACAAAGGTGGACATCTCAGACAACTCCTTTTTGGTGGCTGCCACCACCACCATAGCATCTACTGGGACCCCTTTCATTAGAAAATGTTTGTTTTCTGAAGAAGTGATAAATGTATTCGGCCTTCTAGGGATAGGCTCCATTGTGTCTGTAGACTCCCACGCCTTTCAACAAACTGGGTGATGGGCTCCCAGCCACCTCTCTGTTTACTTATCTCCAAGATGTCTGCAAAGAAGGCATCTTCAGAGGGCGATCGCGCGGACCCTTCTGAGTCATCAAGCTCTGTGTCCGATGTGATTGATTTCTGTGGGGAGTCCAAATGCTTCCTCTTGCATAATCTCTTTTGAGAGACCTCTTTAAAAGGGCATTGGTTTCGGAAGAGAAGGGTTCGCCCATTGGGGCATCCTGAGGTTCTGGGTCTCCAGAATCGGTAATGCCGACACGGACACCGGTGCCTTTGGAGGAGGAATGGCTGGACCTGAGAGTTTGGCTGTCCACGGGTCAGTGCTCTCCTCATGCCTTTGAAAGCTCCCTGCCCATGATCCAAAGAAACCCCTGGATCTGAAGAACCAGAAGGTCCCCCTGGCCCCATGGGGGTCGGCTCCAAAGCTAAGGTAGGAGCCAAACTCACTCGTGCCAAAGCCCCATGAGGTAAGTTTGGATCTGAAGAAAACTCAGCCCAACTCCCCTCCCCGGACCCGACTGGGGAGTGTCAGCTCTTAGATCCCTCGGACGGCGCCGAGATAGTCTGAGCAGTCGGGGCCGAAAATCCTGGAACAGTTGTAGGCTCTGACGGTTCCACCACTATTGGTTCCATGCATTCCAGCTCCGAAAACACAACTCGGGTCGGAGGAGGAATTGGTGTTGTTGGGATAGGTGTAGTCAGTCTCGAAGCCTCCTGGGTCAGTTCCGACAAAAGATTTGCCAGTGTCTTCAGAAGTCTCTGCATCACACGATCCACATTGTAGTGAGAAAGGCTTCTAGAGGATCGAGAAGAGGGAGTTGGAGATCCTGTAGTATGTAAAAAGGGAGACCTTAAAGTGGGAGATACCAGCTCAAGTACAGGGTACCAGGTCCTCACTTGGAAAACCAATGGCTCCGAAACTCGTGGGGCCGAGGTAAAAGGTGTCTCAGATCTGACAGAATTGGATATTAACGGAAACATTTTTGCTGACTTTTTCAACGGCTCTGACTGGTCTGAAGCAGCAGAAGATGATCATTTTGAAGTTTTTCTACTGTCCGGTTTTTGGGTAGGTGAAGTATATTCCTTTAGAGAACTTTGACCCTGTTCCAAAGCTTCTGCAAAAGAAGATTTCACTAGTCCTCACAAGATTAATTTGTTCTTCCTCTCATGAAAACCCTGAAGTTAAAGCAGTGACAAATGGAGCATGACTCCTGTAAGTGAACTGCCCCCAGGCAGTAAACACATTCTATATGTCCATTGGTAATGGACATCTTCTGATTACACTTAGGGCATTTTTTAAACCCTGACATAACCTCTTTAGTTTGTTTAGACATAGCCAGCAGTCAGATCTAATAGTTAAAACAACAAATGAAAAAAGGCCCTCTAACTAAAAAGGGCTCAAAAGCTCTCTAAATTAAACAAGCTTGTTTAAGTACTAAAAAAAAAAAAACAATTCTATGAAAAATACTTTTTTTAACAACTGTAACACACCTCTAATATATACTTTGAAAAAAAAGGGTCTAAATCTAAAAAAAAACACATAAGAAAAAACAGCCCTCTAATTCAAACGGACTGGCAGCTCTCTAATCAAAACGAACCAGCTAGATAGGAAAGGAATGGAAATTCACACAAAGGTAACACACCTCTAAAGAATTATAATAGCCAGTTTTCAAAACAAGACTGCTTAAACCACTGACAATGCAGTCGCACACTCACACTCTGTAAATCAGCTAACTCGATTACAATCAAGAAAGATATACACATAAAAATATATCTCAAAACTTTTCCTAAGGTAAAGAATTTAAATACTAAGCTAATGGCACGTAAGTAGTAAAGAGAAAAAATGGGATAGGGGAATTATATAGGCCCAGATAAAACATGGCCAATAAATTTAACACCACACATTCTAACACAAGTGGAACGTATATAAATAAGCGCATTCGACAAACAAGTAAACAGGGAATCAAGATATAATGATAAATTTCCAAAAACTTAGTAAAAGTAGAAAAGGAATTTTTTGATTTAGCCAGTGCAGGAGAATCACCCGATCAGTTTTGGCGGCAAATGAGATCTGGGGAGGGCACAGAGCATCATGAGATAGGGAGTAAGCCACGAGCTGGTTGAAGACCTTGAGCTTTAGTAAACGGCCGAGTCGGAACCGACGAGGGTCGGTTCCTAACCCATCAGTACAGAATGAAGGCGAGATAGGACAAATTCACATCATTTATTTGATTTATATTTTATTTTACTTTTACCTCTATCTTTTCCTCTAGCCCTGGGAGACTAGCTATTTACAACTTGGTTCAGACTGTAGACTGGGCAGTCCAGATCTTAACTCAAACCATTTTGTGCTGTTCTGTGCTTTTGTGAATAACTCTTTGATAAGGAAACTCTGTTTGATTTGTATTTTATTTTTACCTCTGATTTTTACTGGGTGTTGTGAGAAATGGATAGATTGTAGGCAGGCACACTCTAGCCCTCCCAAGGGGCCTAGCTAGTTATAACTTGTGCCTTAACTGCATGTGATGCAAAGACATGCTTAGTGTCTCAGTGTGGCATGCAGAACTGTCACTGTAGGTCAGAATAACTACTTCAAAAAGTAATTCCCTTTGTTTAGCTCAATATACTTCATGCAAAATTGGTTTGTATACTGTTGGTGTGATTTTTTGTCATAGAGTTTAACTACATTTACTATCTGTTCTGATTTCTGTGAATTATGTGATTAATGATTTAGGCACTTTTGTTTCTTTTGAAATGATTTATTTGCCACTGAAAATAGATTATTTACATGAGAATGCCATTAATGGATTGTTGAAGCATGAATATTGTGTCCAAAGTACTGACTGCAGACTGACGTGTACATGTAAGGGTAACACAATAAAAATTGAGACTTGGGTTCATCATGCCAAATGAAGCTGGTTGGTTTGCTTACTGTTACTGACAATAAATCTAGAGTTGCTAAGGATGACTGTCCTTGTGCAATTGGAAAAGCTTGGAAAATTATTCTTAAATACATTAATGACTGGACTAATGAGAAAAAATACTGTAATATTAGGCAAAATGCATACACATTTAGGTAAGGAAATGCCCTCTGGAAATAAAAATCATTCAACCATTACTAAACTTGATACTCCATATGACACCTTTGTAATTCAGGACACAAGTATACATCAATCAGTGGATTCTGAGCAAGAAGGCGAAAATAAAAAAAGAAACAGAAGGTCACTGTCGCACATCTAGTCAGCCTGTAATAGACGAGACTTTATGGGTTCTGTTCAAGCAGCTTTATTATGTACAAACACATCAGGATTGAGGCTTAATAACTTTAACTTAGGTAAACCTATATACAAACTAGCTATTACTCTCATACATGCTCACTCTCTAGCTGCACTCTCAAAATGGCACTGAAGCTAGCACGTGCTTGCTATTTATATGCACGTTCAGTCCTTAAAACGCTTCTTAAATATACAGCATACATGCTCTGTACTACATCCTCCCTCTTTGAGAAAAAGGTTATGCAATATTGATAATATCAATTAACATGCAATCAATACAAATGATTCTTTGTCATGCAATTAAAAAGAACTAGATACACATATATACAATCAAGTCTAGGTCACTGTGTATTTCACACTAGGTCTGGAAATGCGACCAAAACATGTGACATAAAATTTAGAACCAGATTTAGTGACTGGGACTTTCTTTGCTGAATGCTCAACCTTAGGAACATTATTAAAAATGGAAGTAGAAGTTAAGAAATGTGCAACAGGAACATTGTTTTTATTGTTCTGTGATCTAGAGTCTATATCACAGGAACAATGCTGCAATACCGATGTCTGTGATTTCTCCTGTACTCCACACCCTCAGATTCTAAGAAGTAGGATCTCAGCTCAGTACATATACCTGTTACTTGACCAATCCGGTTGAAACTGTTCGCCGTTTGTATCCTCACTGTCTCTCCTTCTTTCAATGGATGAAGAAATCTACTTATTTATCATAGCTGGACTTCTGGAAAGAACGCTTCCAAAATAATTGGACTCTAATGGGTCTGTTGTTCTTAGCCTGAGTTCTCAAAAAACTGGAACTAATAGGCAATGTTGTTCTGGTTTACCTGGATAGAAGTCTCTGAGCAGGCAAGCCAAGTATATCTTTACAGGGTATGTTTCTGAGATTGAGTAAACTCAAAAAGACATCGGTATTGTCGCACTTTGACCTTTCAAACAACTGCTTTGCACTCTGTGCTGCACATTCAGCCAGTCCATTTGACTGTGGATATTCTGGACTACTAGTAACATGTATGAAGTCCCATTCTCTTGCAAATTTCCAAAACAACTGACTAGTAAATTGAGTACTATTGTGTGAAATAACTTTGTGTGGACTACCATGGACCAAGAAATGACGTTTCAACTTAGTGATAACAGCAGTGGGCGTTAGGTTAGGTAGTAAATCGATCTCAAGCCAGTTTGAATAAGAGTCTACCAATACCACCGTATTTCCCTGAAAATAAGACCGGGTCTTATACTTTTTCCCCTGCCGAAAGATGCATTAGGGCTTATTATCAGGGGATGCCTTATTTATCCCCCCCCGTACAACAATCTACATTTATTCATGCACAAAAATCAACATTTATTCATGTACATAAATCAACATTTATTCATGTACACAAATCGACATTTACTCATCTACACAAATCGACATTTACTCGTGTACACAAATTGACATTTATTTGGTACTTTTCCATTATTGGGCAACAGTTCTAAGTAACGCGTTAACAGTTGTGTGCGAATTCTACATAAACAGTGCAGCAAACATTTCAACTTCAGAATATCTACACCTTGGCTTTCACACTGCAATATTTCATGCATAACAGAAAGTGCAGAAAAATTTCACTACATGTGTATTTGAGGAGGGGAATAAAACAGGTGAATAACTGCCACTTTTTGAGTGGTGATGCTTTCTTTATTCCTTACCCAAACTGTAAGTGAAGAATGATGGAAAGTCATAAAAATGAAGTCTGGGAACTAGTGGCCTTACTTTGTAATTACCCCTTGATAACGAAACATTACCTTAACACAATAAAGTAAAAAAACTGACAATAGCTTGCTGGCAGCTGAAAGGAGAAGCAACCAATTATGTTGCCCTGATAATGGAAAAGTTATTCAAATACAGTCATGTCATCTTCTTCTGGAACATTGTCATAAGTCTCCAATCCCCGAGTTCTGGCCTGAATTTCTTGGGACTCCATTTCCTGTAGAACCATTGGCCCCAATCTTTCATGCCTAGCAATAGAGCTCTCCTTAAATGAGCACTGCTTGTGCATGTAGCCTGCACGTAGTGCATTGGCAACACAGCTGTCAGTGATTTTTATCCCATGAATTCTTCACCCAAGTCATTACCTCTTGCAGGCTAGGCTTCAGAAAGTTTCCACGCTGATTTCTCTCCATTCTATTTTCAATATAGTCATTGAGTTCCATGCGCAAATGGTCCTTGAATGGTTTGTTGATTGCAATATCAAGAGTCTGGAGATAGGTGGTCATTCCTGTGGGAATCATTATTTGATCTATTCTTCTCTGTGCAAGGAAGTTCTTCATGTCTTTAGCGTGGTGAGTGTTGGATGAATGCAAGACTAGCAGACCTCTTTCACCACCTCGCTAAACAAGTGGCAGCATTACATCGACCCACTTCCTTATAATTGCTTGTGTGTACCAGGCTTTTTTGGTTTTAAGAAAGTAAATGCCTGAAACACGTTCAATCTTATCTTTCTTGCCCTTCCTAATGATTAGAGGTAGGGTTTTCTTTCCATTTAGACAAATTGCCAAAATACAGGTAACAGGTGCACTTTTGTAACCAGTGGAGGGAATGTAGATTGACAAGGCACCCCTCTGATTTTATTTTTGATATCCTTGGCCCACAAATACTGCAGTTTCATCCATAGCAATCATGCTGGAGAGTTGATATTTAGAAAAGTCAATGCCATCAACAAAGGACTTGAATGCAAGTGCACGTACAATAACTTCAGTATCTTCCAGCTTGAACAGAGTTGTTGATCTTCTTTGAGACAGTTCATATTGCTGAAGGAAGCCATCCAGCCAATGTTGTGATGCTTTGAATTCTTCTGGGGATATTTTTAACTATGGTGCCATTGCAAGGGCAAATGCTTGAATATCAGCCCTGCGCACAACCAAAGCCTTCACTCTCCTGTTAGCAATCCATTCACAGATAATGTCTTTCAGCTTAGGAAATAATGGTTGCCGACCTGATCCACACTTGCACTTCTTAGCATTTCCCTCATCTGCCTCTTGACTGAGATTATTGTACACTGCTCGTCATTTTCGGACCATTCGGAGATCCAACTTCTTCTCTTTGCAGAAAGCCATCAGATTCTTTCCCTGCAAGTCCTCCATGATTCCTTTCTTGTACTCGATAGAATAGCTCTTTCTATTTGCACTCATCTTGTCGGGGGGGGGGGGGTTAACTGAAGACTTACGAGACAGGAGTGGCAACACAAAATGGTGACGGTTAAGAAGACACAACCACACCCATTCGTTATCAAGTGCGCATGTTTTACGTGCATTGTCTGTACTTTGACCAATCAAAGTACACTTGCCAGTGTTTTTGGGCCAAGGATCTCAACCGTCAAGTGTAAGTGAGGATTAGGGTTACAGTAAGAACCGTGGAGGACTCGCGGGGAAAGAATCTTATGACTTTCTGCAAAGAGAAGAAGTTGGGAGTCTGATTGGTCCAAAAATGGTGAGCAGAGTACGATAACCTCAGTCAACAGGTGTCAATAATATTATTATTTTTATAATTTAACACATCCGTCGTGTGTTGTTGACGATCTTAACTGGAGCTTATTTTTGGGGTAGGGGTTATATCATGACTACCCTGGAAAACCATGCTAGGCCTTATTCTCTGGTTAGGTCTTATTTACAGAGAAATATGGTAAGGAATGCTGATTGTTCCACACGAATATATCATTGGCTACTGTTGACCAAGGTAGTTCATGAACTTGACTTAGATGAAGTGGTTCTCTTTGCAAATGCGGTTTAGTACTATTGCATACTGAACAAGAAGAAAGTACTTTATCAATGTCTTTTACTAGAGAAGTCCAAAATACTAGTTCTCTCGCCCTTCTTTTGGTAGATTCGGAACCTGGGTGACCACGATGCAAAATCTGGATATATTCATGTTGTAAGGAAACAGGAACAACAATTCTAGGACCTTTGAAAATAATACCATTTTCCATCAACATCTCATGTCTGTAAGGAAAATAAGTTTGCACTTCCGGTGGTACACTCTATTGCTTTGACAGCCATCCAACATTAATGTTAGTGGTTGAGCTTTTGCAAAATTGGATCAGTCTTTGTATGATCTCACAGCTCATCAAGTCTCATGGTAGAAAAATTATGCACTTCTATTACAATAAAGTCAAAATTATCTATGTCAAGCTGTTCCATTGTATTTCTGGGTGATCTGGATAAGGTATCAGCCACATAAAGAAATGTGCCTCTTGTACAAACCATGTTGAAGTTGTACTTTTGCAATTTGAGCATTATTCTTTGTAATCTCGCTTGAGCTGAATGCATAGGCTTCTTTAGAATAGTAACTAGAGGTTGGTGATCAGTTTCAATCTGAATAGCTCTACCATAGATATAATCATGAAGCTTTGAACATGCAAATACTATTGCCAAAAGTTCTTTCTCAATCTGAGCATACTGCGTTTCAGTTTGGGTAAGGGTTCTAGATGCATAGGCTACTGGTCTACCTTCTTGAAGAATAACTGCACCAAGACCAAATTTTGAAGCATCACATTAAAGTGTTGCTGGTTTATTGACATCATAGTATCTTAATGTACGTAGGGTAGCAATTTTTCGCTTAAGGTCTTCAAATGCTCTCTGGTGCTGTTCCAATCAGGATCATGTAACATTTTTGCTTGCCAGCTTTCTCAAAGGTACTGTCAGCTCACTGAAGTCTGGTATAAACTTGCCTAAATAGTTGACCATGCCTAGAAAATGTTGTGGAGCTTGAACATTATCAGGTGCTGGCATCTCAAGAATAGCTCCTTGTTTGGACAGGTCTGGTCTCAAGCTAGTGCTGGTAAATAAATGGTCTACATATGTAACTTCTGATAGTCTGAATTTGCACTTTAGAGGACTGAGCTTTAAGTTCAATTCACGTGCTCTTTCTAGAACTCTCTTAAGGTTTCTGTCAAGCTCTGCTTCACCATTGCCTCCAACCAATAAATTATCTACTATTATGGCACAAGGATAACCTGAAAATATTTGCTCCATTGCACGTTGAAAGACTTCACTTGCAGTATTTATTCCAAATGGCATCCTTAGGAATCTGTATCTGCCAAACAGGGTACTGAACGTAGTCAGTAATGAGGATTTCCAATCAAGTATCACTTGCCAAAATGAATTTTTTACATCCAAGACAGAAAAAACTGTGGCATTCAGTATTACGGCTACAACTTCTTTGACTGCATACATTGGATGATTCGGTCTCTTTAATGCTTTGTTCAAATCTCTTGGGTCAATGCGTATTCTAATTTCATCTGAGCCTTTCTTGTGGGCTGCTACCATGGATGACACCCATTCAGTTGGTTCTGTAACTGAACAAATTACACCTTGCTGCACGACTTTATATAACTAAGCTTTAACTTTATCCTGCATAGCTATCGAAACTTGTCTTGTTGGTCTGACCACTGCACTGACCTCTGGGTCTAATTTCATTGAATACACAACTTGACAAACTTGTGAATGAAAACATCAGCAATAGCTTCAGAAAAATTAGAACTAGGATATGGTGCTTATATGATGAACTTCATTGGTAAAATAAAGTTGATTCATTCTCAAACTGTCTCTGAGATCCAATAATGACTGCACAGGTCTTTGGACTACATAGAATATTAAACTGTAACAGTTGCTAATCAAATAACATGAAAGCACTACTGAGCCTTCGGTCTGAATTTCTTTATCTCCATAAGCAAAAGTTTCACACTAGTAGAAACATTGAGTTGTTCACTAGCTCTCACTTCAGCAAATGTGTCTGCTGACATGACATTACACTTTGAACCAGTGTCTACTTTGAGCTCGGTGGATTTACCATTGATCTGGACAGTATAAAATACTTTGTTCTTTGGGAACAAATTCGCTGCATCAACCTCTTCACCAATTACTGATACACCATCTACACTGAAAGTAGAATTGCAGCTCTCTATATGATCCACTTGCTTTTTTGAGTGGCCCTTCTTTACAACTGAGTGAGGTTTACTTGATTTGCAAAACTTTTGAAAATGGTTCCATTTTTTACATCTGTGGCATTGCTGACCAAATGCTAAGCATTTCTCTCTTTTAGACTCATGATTGGCACTTCAATTGCGACAGTTAACTATAAAGCTAGATTTGGGTATTGCTGATTTATGCTTCTACTGCACTAAGCATGCTCCTTCCTTAGAACTTGCTGGAAAACTACGTGGTTTCCCCGGAGAACCCAGAGGGGCTGTGGTTGCCATGTGCTTAGGCCTGTTTCTGTTTGGCACATGTTGCATGGTGTCTACATTTGCTCTGGAGCCTGCCAAAACCATGCTCTTATCACTTGCAAGCATACTTGTGGTGTGTCTTTCTGTAACTTCATGGATTTGACAAATTTCAATAACTTTTCTTAGTGTTAAATCACTGTCACAAAGCAAAATCTTTCTCACAGCAGCACTACTAAAACCACACACAAGTCTGTTCTTTATCAACTAGTCTTTTGAGTCACCAAACCGACACATTTTAGCTTTGTTCCTCAGGTCAGTAATATAAGCTGCAATAGTTTCCCCTGGTTTCTGATCTCTTGTGTAAAAACAAATGCCTCTCTAATGTAACATTTGTCTGGAGTTTACATATTTTTCTGAATTTGTGCTTCAAACACACAAAACACACTTCCCTTCATTCAGCTTGTACAACAATATGGCAGTTTTCACCTTCTCCTTCATATACTGTTGGTGCACACACAAATGAATGCTCTCTTTCAATGGCCTCTGACCCGGCTAGGTTTAACAAAATGAATGCCCTGGTGCATGCATCTTTGTCAGAATAAGCTGCTTGTATGAAAATATACTCTTGATCAAATATTCTCTGCAGTTTTCTGATCAAATGCAAATGGTGAAGGCTTTCGAAATCCATCTGCCATATTAACACATACTAGTGAAGGGTTTTGCAAATATGCACGAACACACACACACACACACACACACACACACACACACACACACACACACACACATATACATATGCCAGAAAGTTATGACAGTATTCATAACTATGCCAATAGGACAACAAGCCTCTGAATAGCTGAACTTGCCGAAATAAGTTTCTTGGGCACTGTAATACTCTTGAATCTTTTGACACCATGTCACTCATCTAGTCAGGATGTAATAGACGAGACTTCATGGGTTCTGTTCAAGCAGCTTTATTATGTACAAACACATAAGGATTGAGGCTTAATAACTTTAACTTAGGTAAACCTATATACAAACTAGCTATTACTCTCATACATGCTCACTCTCTAGCTGCACTCTCAAAATGGCACTGAAGCTAGCACGTGCT
This sequence comes from Protopterus annectens, assembly GCF_019279795.1. NCBI lineage: Eukaryota > Metazoa > Chordata > Ceratodontiformes > Protopteridae > Protopterus > Protopterus annectens. The sequence goes on from NC_056744.1 coordinate 611,686,498, forward strand.
TGGTATTTATATGCATGTTCAGACCTTGAAACGCTTCTTAAAGATACAGCACTCACGATGTGTTCTACATTCACAACAAACAATTGGAAAGAAAAAGAAATTGATGAATGTATATAATGCCAAGAGAAAATATAGTGAACAAAAGTGCACTATTTTAATGTGTAACACACAGATTACAGGGAATGATACTATTGTTCAATCACAAAAAAATCAGAATACAGAAAATTACATAATTTTTCCAACAAAGAAGATAGAAAAACAATGCAAGGGACAGGCTAAAAAAAATCTAAATTAGAGTTAAAGAATTAACTAACCATATTATCAATAAAAGGAGAAAGATTGAGGCTGACAGCATGCCTCAGGCTGTAGAAGTACATAGGCATTTAGATGAGAACTGTATGTGTGTAAATGATACCGATATTGAAAACAGTGAGATTTATAAGATTAATGGTGATGAAGATTATTCTTCTATATCAACTGAAAGAGCAGACATTACTGAATTACAAGTGGGAGATTCTTCAGATCAGAATGGAAATAGTTTACTAGTAACTGGAGATTCAATTATTAATAGAAAGTATAGTTGCATAAGTTGTACTTTCCCATAACAGTATATGTTCGAATTCCTTACAGTTGTAGTAGAAACAGAAATCAGCAAACATGATTTCTTCAGGACGTTCTTGCTCATACAAAGTGAGAGAAGAACCTAACAATCTTGAAAAAAAAAGAACTAATAATAACAAATAAACACAAAGAAGAAATACATATAAATCTACTTTATATCCCAACTACAACTAAATATAAGAGTAGGGGTGGGGATGGCCACTGCAGCAGTGAGAAATTCAAACATCTACAGCTATGGAAAAGTGCAACTTAAACAAATGTAATATGTTCATAATTCCCACTGCTTTAATAGCCTTCAGGTTATATGGTTGATTACCAAAGTCTATCCAACCTGGGATGAGGAATATGGATCCAGGAGCCCCTGCAGAATGGTCCAAGCAAGGCTCATCCTGGAGTATGACAAGGAATCCAATTTGTAATGCTTTGTAAAGGTCTGTATGGAGGAACATGCAGCTGCCTCTAAAATGTCTGTAGAGCCCAACCCCTTCCAGTATGTCATCAAAGAAGACAAGGCTCTAGAAGAATGCACCTTTATACTGCCTGGAATGGATTTGTCATGGTGGGAATAATAAAAAGCAATAACTTAAGAAATCTGCCTGGAAATTGTCTGTTTCAACACAGGATGTTTGATTTAAACAAGTTTGTAAGAAATAAATAGCTGGTCAGTGTTACCTAAGCTGTCCAGGTACATCCAGGGTATGCAGAATCCCTTCTCCCTGATTTTTAGGTTCTGGTTAGAAAACTGGGAGATTGATGGCTTGATTCAAAGTAAACTCTGAAACCACTTTGGGCATAAAAGATGGGGTTGTTCTTAAAGGGACCCTGTCTCTGTGGAATACAAAGTAAGGTTCACCCCACCATGAGATCTCGCAACTCAGACACTCTTCTTGCAGATGCAAGAGCAATGATTACAGTTTTCTGAGTCAATAACCTTAAATTAACTTGATGAGTGAGTTCAGGAGGTGACACAGTCAACTTCTCTGGCAGAAAGGTAAGATCCCAAGGAGAATCAACCTGTTTGTGAGGAAGTCTCAGGTGTAAAATTCCTTACAGGAACTGTTTTACCACAAATAGAAAAGAAAGAGAAAGATCCAGGGGCAGAGATGCTAAAATGGCCAAAAGATAAACCTTTACAGAGGATTAAAATAGGCCACAGGAAAATACCTCACGCAAATATTTGAGCAGCAGTTGTACAAAGTCCCTGATGAGCACCTTGTTACTGATTAGACACCAACTAGAAAATTGCTTCCCCTTACCAATATATAATCTTCTGGTAGCAGATTTTTCTTGTCCCCTTTAGTACTTGCTACATGTCCTAATGAAATAAGTGCCTAAAAAGCTATTAAAACTGAATCATTCAGGCAGTCAGCTGAAGATGATAGAGACTGATGTATCAAACTCTCCCTGTCTTGTGTAAGTAGTTCCAGTCTAAGAGAAAATTAGTGGTAATTACCCTTGGCCAATTCTGTAAGAAGGGAGAAAGTACAGTTGTGTACACTTACCATAAATGTAGATGTTCGAGTGTATTCCCTGTTGCAGTCATCACCTGTGGGTTATCCCTGCTGTGGTAGCCCTCGGCCGGTAGTCTGACATCAGGTCGTCAGTGGTATAAAGCAAGGCAGCCGATGCCATTACATCAGTTTTTCTTGCCCTAACCTGTCAGAAGCACAAGGAAATATGGTAAAATGGTCCTGGTGACTAAAAGCTACTGTGAGAAGCTTATGTCCCCCTAAGGAAAGAGGATATAAGGGGGAAGGAGGGAGGGGAAAGTACAGTTTTGTACCTACCATAAATGTAGATGTTCGAAGATCCACATTGCTGCAGTCCTTACATATGGGTAGTCCGCTGTCCTCGGTCGGCCCGAATACCAAAGTATTAGGCTGACGTTGGTCATGGGCGCTTAGATCTGACATCAGAGCGTCAGGGAATAAAAGCGCATGACCGACGTCATATCCTCAGTCTTTTCTTGCCCCAGATGTCAGAAGGCCCTAAAAAGAAAGGCCACAGCTCAAAAACAGGATACCTCCCAAAAACATGCCCAACAACAACCATCACCCAAACCATATAACCATGTCAAACTACAGAGGGGAAGGAGGGAGGGTAAATTGGACTGCAGCAATGTGGATCTTCGAACATCTACATTTATGGTAGGTACAAAACTGTACTATGTTCTTCATCTCACATTGCTGCAGTCCTTACATATGGGTAGAATCCCAAAGCAGAGGTAAAGGGAGGATGGCAAAATCATAAAACATTAGGGGCTGCTAAAATGCCCTGTAATATTGCAGTGGCAAATCCAGCCCTAGACTTAGAATAAAGAGGAAGGTGGTAATGCTTGGAAAAAGTATGTACTGAACTCCAAGTGGCTGCTTCCAAAATATCTTTTGTAGCTACCCCCCTTAGAAAGGCAGTAGAAGTGGCAGTAGCTCTAGTGGAATGAGGTCTGATTCCAGCCGGAATCTCCTTACCATGATGGGAATAACAGAAAGAAATACAAAACCCAATCCATTTAGAAATAGTTTGTTTTGGAAAAAGGTTTTCCCTGAGAACCCAAAGCAAAAGAAACAAACAACTGCTGAGACTGCCTGAACCCCTTGGTTCTGCTCAAATAATAACGTAACTGCCTGTGAATATCCAAAGTATGCAAAATCTTCTCCCCTTTATTTTGGGGGTTTGCATAAAAAGTAGGCAAATGAATAGTTTGGTTCAAGGCCACACTAGAAACCACTTTAGGCATAAAGGAAGGATTAGTACGCAAAGATACCCTATCCTTATGAAAAATCAGGAAAGGTTCCACTGCCATAAGGGCCTGTAATTCAGAAACCCTTCTTGCAGAGGTAATGGCCAACAAAAAGCAGTCTTCCATGATAAATACTTTAACTCGGCAGTAGCTGCAGGCTCAAAAGGTTGTAGAGTAAGCTTTTCCAACACAAAATTGAGATCCCAAGCAGGAGTAGGAGCTCTACGTGGGGTCTTATGTTCTTTGCCCCTCTAAGAAATTGCTTAAACAAAGGATGTGAAAATAAAGGAGGGTCACAGTCATAGTGAGCAGAAATGGCTGCAGCATGAACCTTTATCGAGGAGAAAGACAAACCCTTGTCCAATAACTCAGTAAGATATTGAAGAGAAACACTTAAATCAGGCTTGGAAACATCAAAGTCCTTCGCCTTGCCCCAAAGAACATGTCTCCTCCATTTATCAGCGTAAACTTTCCTTGTACTAGGCCTTCTGGCCTCCAAAATAACATTCAAAACTTGTTGTGGAAGCTGAGACCCTCCAGGGTCTAAAACAGAATATGCCAGGCTGTGAGATGCAGAGACTGAATCTTGACATTGAGGAAGTGATTGCCCTCCTGAGACAAAAGATGCGGAATCAAAGGCAGAGGCCATGGAGGCTCCCGTACCAAACTCCTCAGTAGTGGATACCAGTGCTGTCGAGGCCAATCCAGTGCTATCAGAATCATGGATGGCTTGTCTATTCTGGCCTTCAGGAGTACCTTGGGAATGAGAGGCAGAGGTGGAAAGGCATAGACATGAAGACTGCTCCAACTGAATGATAGAGCATCCACCTTCCAAGCTGTGGGATGAAACATTTTTGTGCAAAACTTTGGCAACTGGTAATTTAGTGGAGAAGCGAACAGATCTATGTCTGGAGTCCCCATAACACTGTCAACTTTTGAAACACATGAGGATCCAGTTTCCACTCGTGAGGATCCACAATTTGTCTGCTCAACACATCCGCTAAGGAGTTCTGTGCTCCTGGTAGAAACCTTGCCTGAAGATTGAGGTGTAAACTGAGAGCAGTCTCCCACAAAGTCATCGCTTGCCTGCAAAGAGGGTATGAATGGGTGCCCCCTTGCTTGTTGATGTACCACATGACAGTAGTGTTGTCTGTTTGAATCAACACCTGTCCTGGGTGAAGTAAATCCTTGAAAGCCATCAATGCAAATTGGACTGCTAACATCTCCTTCAAGTTGATATGCAAATGTTGAAGTCTGACAGGCCACGTGTCTTGCACCCATTTTCCATTGAGGTGTGCTCCCCAAGCCTTGTCCGAGGCATCTGTCATTAAAATCTGACTCGCCTCTGGTCGGGTCACAGAGAGTCCCTTGTTTAGGTGACATTCCTGAGCCCACCACAAAAATTCTTTCTGAATGCAAGGTATTATCCGAATGACAGTGTCTAGATCTTGGCAGTGCTGTGTCCATACATTTTGAGATACCATTGAAGCTTCCTCATATGCAGTTTGGCATTGGGAAGCACCAGAATACAAGATGCCATGAACCCCAAGGCTTGAAGGACTGTCCTTGCAGTCAGCCTGGACTGTAGAGACATTTGATGGAAATAAAGAGAAAGGCTGCTTTGTTTGTCCGGGGTCAAAAAGGCCATCTGGGAAGCTGTATTCAGTCTCACACCCAGAAAGCACATGTCCTGAGAGGGTACTAGACTGGACTTTGTTTCGTTCACAGAATACCCTAGGCATCTTAACACTACCATCACATACTGTAGATGATGCAGAAGTTCGTCTTTGTGTTGTGCAATAATCAGGCAATCATCCAAATAAGGATAAATCTGTATTCCTCTTAACCTGAAAAAGGCTATCACTGCAGCCAGAACCTTTGTGAACACTCTGGGTGCAGTAGATAAGCCAAAGGGCAATGCAGAGAACTGATAATGTAAATTTCCAGCCAGCAGGTACCTCCTGCAACTGGGCCTGATAGGAACATGAAGATAAGCCTCTTTGAGATCCAGAGTTACCATCCAGTGATCTTTTCCCAACAGAGGTAAAAGCTGTTGTAATGTCAGTATTTTGAACTTTGGAATGTCCAGATAAGTGTTGAGGATAGATAAATCCAAAATTGGTCTCCAAGTGTTCCCTTTCTTTGGCACTAGAAACAGGCGAGAATAAAATCCTAGTCCCACTTCTGACAGAGGAACTGGCTGTATAGCTCCTATTTGAAGAAGTAAAGAAATCTGCTTGTGAGCCTCTATCCTTTGCCGAGGAGGAACGTCTGGCATGCCTTTGAAAGGAGGCAATGTATGGAAATAGAACTTGTAGCCTCGGTTTATAATGTCCAATACCCATTTGTCCTGGGTGACTAAAAGCCAGTTTTGCTTGAAGAGTGCTAACTTTCCTCCCAAAGGAGCTGCCAGGGAAGAAGAATCTGGCAGCTGAAAATGCAGGTCATTGGGCCTGTTTACGAAAGGACTGGCCCCTGCCCTCACCTGCAGATTGTGCAGGTGAACTCCAAGTTCTAGGCCTGAATGTACTTTGAGCTCTGCCCCTGCCACGTCTAGATCTACCCCTAGACTGAGAATCAGAAGAAGGGTAGGTCCACCCTTAGTAGGCCAATTTCTACTAAACTTTGGAGGTTGCACCTGCAAAAAATCTTTAACAGTCTGCATGGACTTAGCCTTGTCTTCCATTTTCTTCAAAACCAACTCCACAGGGGACCAAACAAAACTTCAGACTGTAAAGGGCATCCAGAATTCTAGATTTAACATGCTCGGACAAATTCTGATCCTTAAGCCAGGCGTGCCTACGAAGAACTGAACCAGTGGCAGCCACCCTAGAAGAGGCCTGTACAGCATCAAAACCACACTGCAAAGAATGCTTACCCACCTGTTCAGAGACATGTACTAAATTCTGCAATTCTTTACACTCTATGCCCTCTGCCAAAGCATCCACTTTAGATTTTAGCTGAGAAAGGAGGAAATTCTGATATTTCAACATATGAAACTGGCAATTTAAAGCCCTCATTGCTAAAGTAGAAGAGGTATACACCTTCTTACCCCATCTATCCAAAGCTCTAGCTTCCTTATCTAGAGGAACCGGATTCTTTACAACAGAAGCTCTAACACCCTTAGGCCCCTGACTAATAGTTTCTGGGTCCGCCCTAGGACTCTTATACAGATATTTATGAGCCTCAGGCACCCTGTAATACCTGTCCGGTTTAACTGGCAGGAGGCAAAGAATCTGGATTAAGGGAAGCCTCCGAGAAAACATCTTGAACAACATCCAAAACAGGAGGTATAGCCAAGGGTCTATGCTGTGGTAAAACAAGAATTCCCTAAGCCTCTTCCGTGAATCAGAGAAATCCTGTCCTTCCCACTTAAAATGCTCCCTCATGGAATGCAGAGTTTCTGAAAATGAAAAATCCTCTGGAGGAGAAGCAGAAGGAGTGGAATCCTCTGCATCAGAATCCGAATGAGGGGGAAAATCTTGAATATCTTCAGCAGAAGAGTCTGAGTCATCTGAGGCCTGATCCAAACTTTCCAACTCTGGCTCCACCCTGGGCCTCTTATCAGGAGGGGGCATAGAACCTCTAATTAAAGTAATCAAATCTTCTGCCATTTTAAGCATGTGCTTTTTAGGCACAGACCCTGAAGTACCTGGAGGGACACCAGAGGAAGGCAAAACAGACCTGCCCTTAGAAGGAGCCTTAGAAATAGTAGCAGAAGGCCTAACCACCTTAGGCATAGAAGGGAGAACAGTAACTTGAGAGGCCCCTTCAGCTTGACCTGACTCCTGTGAGGCCACATCCTGCAAAATTAGAAGTTATGTACCTACCATAACGTTCCATGTTAGTTGTCTTCTCTCGCCTTCTTTCTTGCTGGATGGGTTCGGAGCCGATCCTCGGCTCCGACTCGGCACTTGCTTTAGCTCGAGAACTCCTTTTACCAGCTCGAGGCAACCCTATATCCCATGATGCAAGGCGGAACTACCTCAGATCTCGTTTGGCAGCTAACTAACCCTGCTAAAGATCATCCTAACAGAATTAGGAACAATGGTTCCTCAAAGAAGTCCTCATAACAATGATCCGGAGGAAACAACTAATAGGAACTCTTCAAGATCTGTCCAGGCCAGGGGGAAGGAGGGAGGGACGCAAGAAAGCAGGCGAGAGAAGACAACTAACATGGAACGTTATGGTAGGTACATAACTTCTAAATGTTAAGTTGTCAATCTCGCCTTCATTCTTGCTGGATGGGACCGTCCTAGCACCTGTATCCCGGGTGGCTCAATGGAACAGACTCTTGAGAACTGTGGAACCAAAACTGGCCCTATCTCTGGAGGCCAAATCCAACTTGTAATGAGAGACAAAGGTATGAGGCGTGGCCCAAGTAGCCGCTGCACAAATGGTATCAATGGGTAGTCTATCCTGAAAGGCTGCAGAAGTGGACAGACTCCTGGTCGAGTGTGCTTTTGGCTTAGAAGATAGTTGTTTGCCTCTGAGAGAGTACACATAGGAAATGGTGGAAGTCAACCATCTGGATAAGGTCACTTTAGAAACTGGAAGACCTAACCTGTTTTCTGCATAGGAGACAAACAATTGGTCCGATTTTCTAATTTGTTTAGTTCTATGCAAGTAGTACCTGAGCTGACGATGGACATCCAAAAAATGCAGTTTCTGTTCAGCTCTGTCAGAATAGTTAGGGAAAAAGACTGGTAGATCTATAGATTGGTTAATATTGGTTTGAGATACAACCTTGGGAAGAAAGGAAGGGTTAGTTCTTAACGAAACTCTGTCCTTATGAAAAACCAAATAAGGTGAACGAATACAGAGAGCTTGAATCTCGAAACCCCTCTTGCAGAAGTGACAGCCAGTAAAAATATAGTTTTCCACGTCAATAACTTCAAAGAACATGAAGCAGATGGTTCGAAAGGAGGTAGTATCAAGGATGCCAACATTAAGTTTAGATCCCATTGCGGAGGAGGATGCTTTATAGGTGGTTTTAGGAGAAAAACTCCTCTCAAAAAGGCCTTGCATAATCTATGAGACATAATGTTATTGTCATGCAAGCCAACATGATACTTGGAAATAGCAGCCAGTTGTACTTTGACTGTAGATGACGAGGATCCTGAATGAAAAACCTCTGCCAGGAAATCTAAAACAGAATGTACGAGAGCAGTAAAAGGATCAATATTCCTAGAGTTTGCCCAAATCGAAAAACGTCGCCACTTGCTAGCGTAAATAGTCCTAGTGGACGACTTCAAAGAAGACACTAAAATGTCTCTGACTGAGTCAGAAATCATAGGTAGCCTGGCTAGGGAAGGAAGTGGAGCAACCAAGCAGTGAGGTTGAGAGAATGAATGGCCCGGTGCTGCTGACCCGACTGGTGGATCAAAAGATCCGGAACTGGGTCCAGATGCCAGGGCTGCACCAGAAGGTGACGATGCAGAGACGGAAACCAAATTTGTCGAGGCCAATATGGAGCAATGAGGATCAATTTGGCTCTCAAAACAGTGGCTTTCTGAATGACTTGTGGAATCAATGGAAAGGGAGGAAAAGCATAAAGAAGTCCCCGAGGCCAATCCTGGGTTAGAGAGTCTCTCAGGGGTTGGCCTGGAAGGGGAAATAGAGTGAAATAGTCTGGGCACTTGTTGTTTTGAGGTGTAGCGAAAAGATCGCAACAAGGAGTGCCCCACTTCAGAAAAATCTGATCCACTACAGATTGATTGAGAGACCACTGGTGCGGCATCAGAAGAGATCTGCTCAGCCTGTCCGCCAATAGGTTGGACCTGCCGGGGATGTGCGTTGCTATCAGAAACCGCTGAGAAGAGATCGCCCATTGCCAAAGTCTGAGAGCTTCTCGACATAACGGATAGGACCTGGTTCCGCCCTGTTTGTTGATGTACCAGACCACGGACATGTTGTCCGTTTGTACTGCAATAGTCCCCGTGGGAAGAAAGTCATCGAGGGCTTGCAATGTTAAAAGCACTGCTCTCATCTCCAGGACATTTATGTGCAGATGGTATTCTATGGGTTGCCACGTCCCGTGGACCATCCTGCCCTGATAATGCCCCCCCCCACCCGATCAGAGAGGCATCCGTAGTGACTGTGGCAACTGGAGGAGGGGGAATAAAGGGTCGGCCCTGATGAAGAAGAGGAGAAGATATCCACCAGTCCAGATGAGCCCTGCACGACTGTGTTACTAAGATTTCGTGTCTCATCAGAAGATTGTGGTACGACCACTGCGTGAATAACATCCACTGCAAGAGGCGCATGTGGAAGCGAGCCAGTGGTAGAAGAACAATGGCCGCAGCCATTAGACCTAGAACTTTCAGGACAAACCTGGCTTTGATCTTGTTGCTTTGTAACAGAAGCCGAACAAATTTTTGGATGTCCAGAATTCTTTGATCTGTTAGTCTGGCTAACATTTTGACGGTGTTTAATTCTGCGCCTATAAAGGTGATAGATTGGCAAGGCAGAAGAGAAGATTTTTCAAAATTTACTGAAATTCCCAGTTTCCTGCAAAGCTGTAGGGTGTAGTCTCTGGACTGAAGAAGCTGACACTTGGTGGTGGCGGAGAGGAGCCAGTCGTCCAAATAAGGAAACACCTGGAATCCTAGACGTCTCAGGTGAGCTGTGACCACTGCCATGCATTTGGTGAACACTCTGGGGGCTGAAGTGAGGCCAAAGGGCAGGGCTCTGAATTGGTAATGACTGGTCCCTAGCCGAAAGCGGAGAAACCTTCTGGAGCGTCTGTGAATCTTTATGTGATAGTACGCATCCTGAAGGTCTATAGAGCACATCCAGTTGTCCTTGCCCAGAAAGGGTAGAATGGACTGAAGCGTGACCATCCGGAATCTTGCCTTCTTGACAAATCTGTTTAGATTGCTCAGGTCTAATATTGGTCTCCAATCTCCTGTCCTTTTGGGGACCAAAAAGAATCTTGAGTAGACGGCGGATCCTACTTGGTCTGCCGGCACTGTCTGGACGGCTCTTTTTTCTAGGAAATTGAAACCTCCTGTTTTGCCAAATCCCTTTGACCGGGTGAGATGTCTGGAAGGGATTGAAGAGGTACGGGAAACCTTATGAAGGGGATCTTGTAACCCTCGGATATAATAGACTGTACCCACTTCTCTTGGGATAGGGATTGCCAGGCTACTGGGTACAGTGAAATCCTTCCCCCGACTGCCTCCAAGGGTGGACAGTCGGGCAACACCTCAGGGATGCTGAAAGGGCTTCTCAGGAAGAGACTCCCTGTTGCCCTGGTTTTGAGGACCCCCCCCTGCCTCTAGGGCGGCATCTATTATTGTTACCCCCTCTGCCTCTGGGGGTAAACTGACCATGTGTGTCCGGTGTAGCTCCTTGGGCTTTACGGAACCACATCTTCCCCCCTTTCTGACCCTTGGGATATGGTCTAGAAGGAGTGGAAAATTGGACTCCAACGGCAGAAAGAGTTTTACCGTCCTGCTCACACCTGGTCAAGGTATCCTTCACCTGAGGTCCGAAAAAAGCCGAACCATCTAAGGGGATATTAGTGAAGGACGCCTTAAAGGGGTCCGCAAAATTACACAGCCGCATCCAGGCTTGACGTCTAAGAGCAACTCCTGTGCCTGCGGCCCTGCTCGCTCCATCGGCCGCATAAGATATGAGCCGCATGGAGGAGTTAGATATGGAATTCAGGATAGCAAGCTGTAAGGCAATCTTTTCCTGAGCCCCAGCAGCAGAAGGATCCTGGACTACTTCACCCAGTTCTTTGAGAATATCTCGTTGAAGCCTGGTGAAGTGACAAAGGTAATTCAGCGAACGCATAGCAAAGGTCACTGAAGAAAACATCCGCTTTCCATACCTGTCCATGGTCCTAGAATCCTTATTAGGAGGATGGACAGGTACTGAAGGATCCGCCAGTTCCTTCTTAGTGGCCGCCACCACCATAGCATCCACAGAGACACCTTTGGAAAGGAACTGTTTATCCGAAGGGCCGTAATGAACTTGGATGGTCTTCTGGGGACAGGTTCCACAGAATCTGGAGCCACGCCTTCGAGCCACTACCTGCATAAGTGGGTCGAAAGGAGGAGACACCCAGGAGGTGGAGGGTCGGGATCCAAAAGCCTCCAGGTATACCGACTCATCCTCGGAGGGGTCAATGGAGGGCCAATTCCCCCTCTGTTTGAGAAGCTCAAGGATGTCTGAAAAGGAGACATCCTCAGAGGGGGACCGTGGGGAACCCTCCGACTCATCTAAGTCGGTATCAGATGTAGTAGACTCAGGGGAGTCTGTGTGTTTCCTCTTACACGTCCTCTTCCGAGGGGGTTCCCCTGCAGGATCAGGAGAAACCTCGGAAGAAGAGGAAATTCCCAGTGGGGAAACCTGGGGCGATGGATCCCTGGGCCTGTGAGCAAGAGGCTGGCAAGAGGCATCTGCAGGCACTGATGAGGGAGGAGCTAGAGGGATGGACCGTTGACCAGGCTCAGAGGCCAGGACACTCCTCATCACCTTAAAGGCTCCTCTCCCCGGGAGGCTGGAACATCCCCACTCCGAAGAAACAGGAATGGTCGGCTCCAAAGAGAGAGAAGGCTCCGAGGCAGATGTCGGCGCTGAGCTTACCAAAGCCGAAGCCCCAAGAGGGAAAGCAGGGTCGGACAAGGGTCCGATGCCACTAGCCTCCTCGGAGCCGACAGTGGAAACCCGATGACCGGATCCCTCCAAGGAAGGTCTCAAGGAGGAGATCGGAGCCGAAGACGACGGAGCCGAAAGATGTATCGGCTCCGGCATCGAAACAGTCGCTGTCCCGAGAAGCTCCGGCTCCGAACTCTGGTGTGGAGTCGGAGGAGGAAGTTCAAGGATTGGGGCTATAGCCGAAGTCTGTTGAGACGGGCTATGGAGCATTTGGGCCAGTGCCTGAGACTTCAACAGCCTGCTTACCACCCTCTCCAAATCGTGGTCAGACAGCCTGGAAGATCTCGAAGATCGGCTCCGATGGCTCCGCTCCGACAAAAGAGGAGATCCAGGAGCCGAGTGGATACTCAGTATCGAAGGGGACCGAGATCTCTTACGGGTTGAAACCATCGGAGCCGAAGTCCCTTGAACTCCAGATGGAGCCGAGGAAATCTCGGCTCCGATGCTGGATAAAGTGTCGGCTCCAGCCGGAGCCGACAAGGCCACAGTAGTCAGCGTATCGGAGCCGGCGGCACCGAACCCACTAGTTGAACAGAAGATGTATCGACTCCAGCGAGCCGATGTCGGCCCGACGGGCGGAGCCACCGGAGGAGGCTTGGACACTGTAGCCTGAGCCTTCGGTGGCTTATGAGGTTTTCCTGACCCTGATTTAGGAGGAGAACCTTCTGGCTTAAGTAAGCCTCGGAGGATGAGCTTATTCCTCCTTTCCTGCAGGACTCTCTGGCTAAAAGCATGACACAACGCACAGGAGTCCTGCAGGTGCAAAGGCCCCAGGCAATAAACACAAGAAGTGTGACCGTCTGTCAGAGACATTTTCTGACAGCACTGGTCACACTTCTTGAAGCCTGAGACCTTGCCTTCTTTTGACATCCTAGAAGGGAGAAACACAAACAGTCCCAACAAACACACAAATTAATCCCTTACACAAACACACAGGAAGGGAATAACCAATGGGGAACTAGGCCTGACTAAAGAAGTTTAGACTAAAATTTATAAAAAGTTTGAAAGGAAGGGAATAGGGTGGGCTGTAACTAAGTACAGGCTAAACTAACACTAACAGGGAAAAATAAACCCCTAACTACACTTTTTCTTATTTCACTAAGAAAAAACTTACCTCAGCTGGCAAAGGAGACCTCTTTCGCTAAGCGGCAAACGAGATCTGAGGTAGTTCCGCCTTGCATCATGGGATATAGGGTTGCCTCGAGCTGGTAAAAGGAGTTCTCGAGCTAAAGCAAGTGCCGAGTTGGAGCCGAGGATCGGCTCCGAACCCATCCAGCAAGAATGAAGGCGAGATTGACAACTTAACATTCAAAGTTTTCCCCTGAGACTCAACAGAACCTACAGCCGGATCCACCTGCTCCACTGAAGTTTCTGCAGGACCGGCGTCCGAAACGGACGAATCAACCTGTCTAGGTTTCAAGGATTTGTCTTTGCGCTTCTTCGTGGAAGCGGGCGTCGGAGGATCCAACGGCATATTATAATTACACCGCTTACCAAAGACTAACCTAGCACAGTCTAACCTTCTTTTTATAGTGCGCTTATTAAACCTAGCACAAAACCGACACCCGACTACGTCGTGGTCCGGTCCCAAACAAGGAATGCAAAGAGAGTGATAATCCCTATGCGGTATCTGTTTCCCACAAGAAATACAATTATTCACTTTTTCTGACATCCGGAATTAACTGAGGCAAGAAAAACAAAATATTCCCAACGGGTACTTAGCCCAACTTGGTTTCGGTCTGAAACTCAGAATACGAAAATTTCAGAACGCCGAACGGCACTTGCAACGCTGCTTCTGCATCGGACCATGCGGCAAAAAAGACTGAGGATATGACGTCGGTCATGCGCTTTTATTCCCTGACGCTCTGATGTCAGATCTAAGTGCCCATGACCAACGTCAGCCTAATACTTTGGTATTCGGGCCGACCGAGGACAGCGGACTACCCATATGTAAGGACTGCAGCAATGTGAGATGAAGAACATCCAGGACTGAAACAGTGAATACACTCGAACATCTACATTTATGGTAAGTGTACACAACTGTACTATGTTCTTTGTGTTTCACTGTTGCAGTCATCACCTGTGGGAGGATTCCCAAAGCTGAGGAGAGGGGTGGAAGTATTAGTTAGAGACCTAGGCATGGGTCAGCATGCCCTACAGAACTGCAGAGGCAAACCCTGCCCTAGCCTTAGAGAAAAGAGGTAGGTAGTAATGCTTTGTAAAGGTATGGACAGAGGTCCAGGTGTCAGCTTCCAAGAAGTCCCTGGTGGGAACTCCTCTGAGAAATGCTGTGGAAGTGGAGGCTGCCCTAGTGGAATGGGTATAAAAATACTTAGGGAGTGGTTTGCCATGTAGTCTGTAGCAGAAATGGATACAATGTGATATCCATTTGGAAATGATTTGCTTGAAAATGGGCTTCCCCTCTGCCCTTGGGGCAAAGCTGACAAGAAACTGGTCTGTTTTTCTGAAGGGTTTAGTACGATCCAGGTAGTATTTGAGCTGTCTGTGCACATCTAGTAAGTGCGGAATTCTTTCCCCCTTGTTTTGAGGGTTAGGAAAGAATGTGGGTAGATGTATGGCCTGGTTGAGGGTCACATCAGATACCACCTTGGGCATAAAGAAGGGGTTAGTCCTTAGGGAGACCCTGTCTGTAGAAAATGATGAAGGGATCAACTGCCATGAGTGCCTGAAGTTCTGAAACTCTTTTGGCTGAGGTGATAGCTAGCAGGAAAGCAGTCTTCCAGGAGAGGTATCTCAATTCTGCTGAAGCAGCAGGTTCAAATGGTGGTAAGGTTACTTTTTCTAAAACATAATTCAGGTCCCAGGCTGGTGTGGGTGGTCTTCTGGGAGGTCTGATATTAGAAGCCCCTCTGAGGAATTGTTTAATCAAAGGATGCAAGAAGACGGGCTAGTCTGTATTGAAATGATCTGAAATGGCTGAGGCGTGGATTTTAACAGAAGTGAAGGAGAGGCCACTATTGAATAACTCGGCTAGGTAGTCCAAGATAAGAGGGATGGAAGGTTGTGAGGTACTGCCCCCTCTGGACTGGATCCAGGAGCAGAATCTTCTCCATTTCCCTGCGTAAGATTTTCTGGTGCTGGGCATTCTGGCCTCTGTGATAATGTCTGGGACCTGTTTGCTTAACAGGGGCCCCTTGTTTGCTTTTAAAGTATGAGCCATGCTGACAGTTTGACAGTCTGCAAGTCTGGGTGCAGCATCCTCCCCCCACCTAGGTCAAGAGGTCTGAGATCAGGTGAAGTTGCCTGGGTGGCTGTAATGTCAGGCTGCACAGTAAGGGGTACCAATGTTGTCTGAGCCAATGTGGAGCAATGAGGATGGCCTTTGGTCCCTCCTCCCTTATCTTGATCAGTACCTTGGGAATAAGAGGCATAGGAAGGAATGCGTACACAAAGAGGGAGTTCCAGGGGAAGGTCAAGGCATCCACCTTCCACGCTAGGTGGATATACTCCCTGGTACAGATTTTTTCAGCTGGTGGTTGAGGGGCAAAGCAAAGAGATCCACCTCCAGAATTCTCCACTCCTGAATGACTTGCAAAAAGATTTTTCTGTGGAGCTGCCATTTGTGGGGGTCCAGTAAGTTTCTGCTTAGGTGGTCTGCCAGGGTGTTGTTGATCCCTGGTAGGTATTAAGCAATTAGGTGTAATCCCATGGAGGAGGCTGTCAGCCAGAGGTTTATGGCTATCCTGCACAGAGGGTAAGATTGGGTCCCTCCCTGTTTGTTGATATACCACATTACTGTGGTGTTGTATGTTTTAATAAGGAGAACCCCCTGAGATGGGGTTTGAAGGATGTCAGAGCCTTTTGTACTGCCATCATTTCCTTCTGACTGATGTATAAGGGAAGGTGCTGGGCATTCCAAAGACCTTGGGTGCACCTGCCTGCTAGGTGAGCACCCCAAGCAATGCCTGAAGCATCGGTGGTGATGGTCTGCCTGATAGGGCGGAGGATGAAGGGAAGACCCTTGTTCTTAGCACAGGCCCCTGCCCACCAGAGAAACTCAGCCCTTATACAGGGAATCAGAGGGAGAGAGGTCTCTAGTGGCTGAAAGTGCTGACACCAAAGGTTCTTTAGATACCACTGAGGTTTCCTCATGTGAAGACTGGCCTGAGGAATTAGAAGGATGCAAGATGCCATGTACCCCAAGGCTCCCATGAACTTCCTCGCAGTGAGGTGACTTCTGGAAGTGGTGTTACTTCTGGGTAAAGTAGAAAGGCAGGAAGCTCTGCTTTTCTGGGGATAGGAAGGCCATTTTGGATTCTGTGTCCAGCAGTGCTCCCAAGAAAATGATCTTCCTGGAGGGTGTTTGCTTTGATTTCTTCTTGTTGGTGGTGACCCCTACAGAAGTTAGGAGGGTTTTAACAAAGAGAAGGTCCTGGAGCAGCTTTTCTTTGCACTCTGCCTGAATGAGGCAGTCATCCAGATAAGGGTAAATCTGTATATTTGTCTGTCTGCAAAATGCTATGGCCGGGGCTAAGCATTTGGTGAATACTCTGGGTGCAGTAGATAAGCAAAAGGGTAGCGCAAGAACTGAAAGTGTTGTGAGCCTGCTCTGAAGCACAGGAATTTCCTGCAGGATTCCCTTATGGGAATGTGGAGGTAAGCATCTTTTAGGTCTAGTGTCACTAACCAGGCATTTTTTGTCAGCATAGGCAGCTGCTGCTGCAAGGTTAGCATTTTGAATTTTGGGACCACCAGGGAGGTGTTCAGAATGGATAGATCCAGGATGGGATGCCAAGTGCCCTCTTTTTGGGAACAAGGAATAGTCTGGAATAAAAGCCTTTGCCTGTTTGATCTGAAGGGACAGGTTCTACTGGCCTCTGGGATATGAGAGTTTAGACCTGTTTCAGTCCCTCTGCCCACTGATTTGGAGGTAATTCTGGGTACCCTCTTGGAATTGGGAGTTCGTTGAAAAAGAATTTGTATCCCTGAAAAATTAAGATAATTGTTACAGAAAGACAATTTTCTTTGCAGGGGGAGAGCCTTCCTCCTAGCTTTTGGTGAGTGAAAGGAGGGCGGGGGGGGGGAGTCATTAAGAGTTTTTGCCATATAAGGGTGGCTTAGAACTCCCTGCCTTTGGGGCAGAAGTGGTTGACAGTTTGGTTCTCTGCTGCCCCTGGGATAGGGGCCTAGGTGGTCTGTCCCTGCGGGGTTTACCTTGGCCCTGTCTGCTAGGTGCAGGGAAGGACCAATGCTTAGAGGGAAAGTTCCTGCTGAATCTGGGAGGTTGAACCTGAAAGAAATGTTTTATTGTTTGCATAGAGTTTGCTTTGTCTTCCATCTTTTTAAGCACCTCTTCTGCTTTTACTCCAAAGAAGCGGTTTTTATCCAGGGGTGCATCAATTAATTTAGACTTGACATGATCAGGGAGAGGTTGTTCCTTCAACCATGCATGTCTCCTAATGACAGATCCTGACACCACCGCCCTGCTTGAGGCTTCTAGGGCGTCATATCCACAGTGCAATGAGTGTTTGGCCACTTGACAAGTAGAGTGCAGTAAATCTACTAACTCGTTCGAACTGGCACAGTCAGTAAAGGTTGAAATTGTTTGTTTTAATAGTTCCAAAGGATGTTGTTGATATTTTAACATATGTAACTGACAGCTGACTGCTCTGATAGCTAAGGTTGCAGAGGTGTATACTTTTTTACCCCATATGTCCAGAGCTCTGGAATCCTTGTCAGAAAGAATAGAATTCTTGGCAGAACTAGTCTTAGCTCCTTTAGGTCTTGTGTAATGACCTCTGGGTCTGCAGCAGGATTTCTGTACAGGTATTTGTGAGAATCTGGTACTCTGTAATACCTGTCAGGTTTACTGGGAGCAGGTGGGGGGAGTGTCAGGGGCTATGCTGGATTCATGGAAAACATCATCCACCACTTCTGAAATAGGGGTGATGGTTAAGGGTCGGGGCAGGTCCAGAAACTCTCTAAGTCATTTCTTAGACTGGGGGAAGTCCTGAGATTCCCATTGGAAATGTTCCCTGAGGGTGTGAAGGGTTTCCCCAAAGGAAAGGTCTTCTGGTGGGGAGGCAGAAGGGATGGATTCCTCTGCATCCGAATCCTCATAAGCAGTCAGAGGTTGTTGTTCCTCTTCAAAATCTGAATAATCAGATTCCTCAGAATCCTGTTCTGTCATAATTTCAGGAGAAGGGTGTCTTTTCCTTTTAGACTACCCCTGATAAGGGAAATGAGATCCTCCACCATTTTAAGCATTTGTGCTTGGGATGGTGGAGCAGGAGCAAGATGGTGGCTAGAGGCAGATTTTCTAGGAGTGGCCTGGCTTCTAGGCCTAAATGTATCCATCGGTCTGAGATAAACGGTAGTCGGATGAGAAGACATCAGTTTTTTTCTAGATTCGGCAATGCAAGAGGCCTCCTCGGAAGACAGTGCCTGCGTCGCAGCTCTGGACCCAACCGAGGCAGAAACAGCCAAAGGCTCAGAAGACGAAGAAGATTTCTGTGGCATACTGGACTCCAAAAGGGTCTCGGTATAGGCCTGTATAGATACTGAATCGGGCATCAGGGGCTGCCTCACTGAATTCCGGAGAACTGATGACCTGCTTAGCAGTAGAGTCGCCGGAAGGCTTAGCCTTGTGTGGTCTGTTTCTATCTTTATTTCTGCATTTTTTTCAGAATGTCCACTGATTGTTGGCTGACGACTCCATTTCAGAATGTGAAGATGGAAGAGGAAAATACCTGTCTAAAATAACAGCTCTATGGCGAATGGTTCTCGTGTTAAAGAGGGCAGAGAACCGGCAATGTGGGACGTCGTGGTCTGGGCCTAATCAAGTGACGCAGTATGAATGTAAGTCTCGATGTGGGATCTGCTTTCCGCAGGTGAGACAATTGTTAACTTTTTCAGACATCGGCTAGTGCAAGAAAATAGGATCCCCAACGAAGTACTTATCTTTAGACGTTTTCAGCTGTAATTCAAACTCTGGTAGCGACCGACCAGCACACTTGCGAACTGCTTCTGCTATGGGCTCCACAGCAAGAAAGACTGGGATAATGGCATCAATTGCCTTGCTTTATAGCACTGATGACCTGATGTCAGACTACAGGTGAAAGCAGCCGACACAGAAAAACATTGACTCTGGTATTCGGGCTGGCCGAGGGCTACCACAGCAGGGATAACCCACAGGTGATGACTGCAGCTGTAAAACATGAGGAACATCCAATGTTGCCTGGGCCAAAGGGAGTCACTAAAATTATTTTGTAGGAATTTTTCTGAATCTTTAAAATTACACTGGATATCAGTGGAAAGGATGGAAAAGAATAAAGGAAAATTCTCATTCATTAGAATGAAAATGCATCTGTTCTCCAGGCTTGTTTGCAAGGACCCCCACTGCAGAATTTGTTTAGTTGTCTGTTTTGAAAGGATATGAACAATCTATTTTGAGGTGTTCCACAAAACTAGATCAGTTTCTGGAAGACCCCCCCCCCCCCCAATTCAATTTCCCTTTGTGAATGTCTGTCCTAGTCCTGCTCTGCTTGTCTGCCTCTATGTTTTGCTCTGATGGAATGTAAGATGCTTGGAGGGTTAGGGAAAGCTGCAGAGCTATCTCCTAAGCCACAATAGCCAACTTTTTATTAGGGGATATGACCTAGTACCTCCGTGCTTGTTTATCTACCACATGACTGGTATTGTCTTTAAACACTTGAGAGGTCCTGGTGGCCATAAGTGATGGAGAGATTTCAAGGTATGGATCACAGTCATCATCTCCTAATATTGATGTGCTTTGGTCTGTCTGAATGACTCCACAAGCCTTTCACCTTTTCTCCTATGGAAACTGCTCCCCAAGCAAAATCTGAAGTGTCTGTGGTGTTTGACTGGTTTGGGGTCTGATGACTGAAAGGGAGACCTGGGTTCAACTGAATCTGTTGTCTCTACCAATGTAGTTCTGTTTTTGGAAAGTCCCAACCTGAGATTTGATGCTCCATGGGATGTAAATGCTGGGTCCATGTTTTTGTTTTCAGAAACGATTGCATGCTTTTCACGTGCAACCCGGCTAGAAGAATTATGAGAATCAAGCCATGAATACTAGAATCCTGAGAAATTATCTCACAGAAGAATGAAACTGATTGGAGAAGCTCAGGAAAGATTCCAGATTAAAATTCATCTTCTCTTGTATCAAAAAGGCTTTTTGAAAAGAAGTATTTAGAAGACAGCCAAGAAACTCATTCCTGTCAGACAGAGTCAAGCAAGATTTTACAACACTTATCTGGAAGTACAGATTAGTCAGAAGACACATGACCCATGTTAATGACTCCTGACATCTAAAACTGCAAAGATAAGTAAGTTGTGTAAATACAGAAGTATGCTAATGCCATTTAGACAGCAACAACCTACAACTGGTGCTAGGTATTTCGTGACTGTCCTTGGAACAGTAGATAACCAAAGGGTAATGCACTGACAAATAATGTGAAAATGTACATCAAGACAATGAAGCACATGCTCTCTTTTATAATGCAGTCTAGGAAAGAAAACAAAAAACTCAATGCATCATTTCAGGGAAGACTCTGAGACCTTGGGAAGAAAGGATGTCCTTATGAAAACTCTGTCCTTATGAAAGATAGGGTAGGGAGGGCAGCAGGATAAGGACTAACTCAGAAACTCTTTTGGTTGAAATAACAGCTATCAGAAAAAGTCTTTGAGGATGAACACTGTAGCTGCTGATTTAATCGGAGGTTTTGTCAAGGACTGAAGACAGAAAGATAAATCCCAAGGAGGAGCCATATCTTTTACTGGAGACTTCAGTAAAAGATGCCCTTCGTGAATGCTTTAGAAAGTTTCAAAGATGCAATAGGAGTATGATCTAGACCTACATGAATATTAGAAATGGCTGCTATGCGAACCTTAATAGTAGAATGACTAAGCCCTGAATAAAAAAAAGTCAAGCAAAGAAATCCAAACTTGCCTGGAGTGGTGCAGAAAAAGGGGTCTAATCCCTTGGAAGTGGCCTTCATAGAAAACTATAAACATTTAGTAGCATAAAATTTCCTAGTAAATGTTTTTTGGGATGAAGACAGAATATGAAGCACTCATTCAGAAAGCATGGGATCTCTGACCATTAATGGAACTAGAGGAACCAAGCAATTAGCTTGAGGGATTCCAAATTCAGATGACTTTAATCCAAGGGATGAAAGATCAAATCTGGAACTAGGTCCAGGACCCAAAGTGGGTGAAGAACATGAGCCCACAGGAAGGGAAACCAAACTTGTCTGGGCCAGAAGAGGGCAAGAGGATGAATGTCTCACTGCAATGGCTGGCTTTCTGCAGGAACTTGATAACTAAGGGAGCTGGGGATAGGCATAAAGAAGATCAGGGGCAAACATGTAGAGCAGCATCTCTAGATGACTGTTCCTGCTGGGGGGGGGGGGGATTAGAGCAAAGTAGGTGCTGCATTTGGTATTAAAAGAAGTCACAAGGAGGTTGCAGCATGGTTGTTCCTATTGATGGAAAATTTGAATCATCACTGCTGAACTGTGGGACCCCTCATGAGGCATCTAAATGCTCTTGGTTAGATTGCAGCTAGGATATTGGATGTGCCTGGAATGTGTGCTGCTATCAGAAAGTGATACAAGGTCATCACCCATTACCAAACTCTCACAGTCTCTCGACATGGGGGATAAGAATGTTTTTCTCTGCTTGTTCAAGTCCAACGTTATGGCAGTGTTGATGGACTGAATCATTACTGCACCTATGGAAAGGCAGTTTTGGAATGCCTGGAACACTAGGAGAACTGCCTTTATCTCCAAAACACTGGTGTGTAAATGGGCCTCTGCTTGGGATCAGGTACACTGGACAGTCTTTCCCTTGTAGTGCCTCACCACCTCAAGAAGGAAGCATCAATGATCATCATGAATTTGTATACAGGCAGTACAATGGGACAACCTAAAAAAACCTGAGGGGAGGACATCCATCAATGGATATGCTGGTGACTCACACTGGTAAAGGGTGGATCACAAAAAGTCATTGGATGGAAGTAGATGAAGCTAACAGGGTCACCTGTGTAATTCTCATGTAGTATCCTGCCAAAGGAAGGAGACAAATGGCCGTGGCCATAGGACCAAGAAGGTGCAGGAAGAGAAGAGTGGGTGGCCTTGAATGCTACAAGATCTGGCTGGTTAGGGTCTCTAGAGATGACAACCTTGATGGGGTAGCATTGCTATTTGTTAGGTAGTGTCCAACAACAAGCACAATTTATTGGATCAATGACACTCTTGACATTATAATGAGGAGCCAGCTGCCCAGCTATGGAAACACCCAAAAATCCTGAAGCCTGAGCCAGACTGCTACCACTACCATGCACTTAGTGAATACCTGGGGGGGGTATGGGCTGTGGTGAGACTGAATGGCTGCAGCGCTCAAAACTGGTAATGACTAACTCCCAGCCTGACATCAAGAACCTTCTGGAGTGCCTCTCTGTCTTTATGTGATACTAGACATCCTTGAGGTTCTTCAACAGCAGATGCAATTATCCTTCTTCAGTACAGGCAGAATGAACTGAACAATTATCATCAAGAATTTGGTCTTTCTGACATATAAGTTTATCTTGCTTAAGTGCAATAGGGGTCTGAGGTCCCCGGTTTTCTTTGGCACAAACAAGAACCTTGAGAAGACCCTGGATCCTAAATGGTCTGGTGGGTCCTCTTGGATTACTTGGTTTGACAGCAAGTTTTCTATGTCCAATGTTGCTTCCCTCTACTAGTAGGGTGGATAGTCTGGGAGGTGTTTCTGTTTTACATTTGGAAGAGTGTGGGATGGGATTGAGTAACCTCTGGAAATGACTCTCAACATCCAGGTGTCTGAAGTGATGGCCAACCAGAGTTGTAAGAGGAGAGTCAAGTGCCCCCCCAACTGCCTTGAGAGCACAGCAGCCAGCAAATTTTCAGAAGTGCTGAAAGGGCCTCCATGTGAAAGCATCTCTGAAGCCCTGAAACTGTGAACACTGTTTCCCTCTGTACCTACAGTATAAGTCTCTACAGTAGTCATTTTTCCACCCGACTGTGACACAAATTACTCTTCAATCATAATGTCCCAATCTACCAAACTGCATGTAAAGGATTCCTCCTCTTTAATCATACTAACAAGCTCCAGCTGCTCCTATTCCAAATTACCAGATGAAATATTAGTAACAATAACTTCTCCTCCAAACACATCAGTGCTTCCTGCACAAATGATAGTCTCAACCAAACTGGAATCATCCCCCTCCATCTCTGTCAGAAAGTACCATTCACAACCAAAAACAAACAGAGTAGGGTAATTTCCCCACTGCACTGACCAAATTAAACATTTCTGTTACTATGAATACCACTTTGGTTCTCTCCTAAAATAAGACTACTGCCTAGTGGGACTATGCAATTTAAGAAAATAAAAAAAAAAAAAAAAAAAAAAATAATAAAAGAAACATATTATAATCATAATACAACCACATCTATGACCCCTTAAAAACATGAAGAATACTTTAACCAGACAGGAAAGTTAACCTTTGAACCAAATATCTTTCCTGTGGGTGATTTCAGCCATCCACATGTTAACTGCAAACATATTCTACCAGCCACAAGTATGCCCACAGATGTTTGGATTTTGTAAATGCCAATGCACATGTCACATATGAGGTAGGTACTTTGGAATCTAAGGATTATGACTCACCCAGCTGAAATAATCTCTATCAAGAAAGCATGGTTGTATAAATGAACTTATCCATAACAGTAGATTTTGAATGATCACTGCTGCAGTAGCCTATATTATATGGGTTATATCAACTTACCAAATGAATGCACACAGCTACCACTAAAATTAGTCAATTTCCAAAACAGTGCCATGCAAAAGAAAAAAGAAAGAAACCGACTATCATGGCCAAGTACATAAACACGGGAAATGTAATAAAAAGCTTTCATTGTAACATAAAAAATGTGAAAAATGGCCAGAAAGATAAGCACATTTCCATTATTAAATAAATTCTTCAGATCCATAAAAAGTAATCACAGGCAATCATTTAAAAAGGAAAAAGCAACCAATCACATACCAAGACACACACGCCCCCTAGTTGCTATTCACAAGTTGTTTCCAGTGCAGAACCAATGGAAACTAACACCATATCTCATTCACCAATGAATACAACCATTAAACCAATTAGATTTAACAATCCTGTGACTAATAGTCATATTCTTAAGTCACTACATACTAGACTCAACCACAAGAATCTGTAGAAATAAGGAGCCAATAAAAGCACTATTCAGATCACTGTGGCCAATCAAAATTAGCACACATACATGCCCAGAGCCCAATCTAATAGCTCAGACCACACACAGCCAATCAATACATTTCGTAAAAAGGCTCGACCTACAGAATTAGATTTATATACTCCATGAAGAAACTCAATGACAAAGAATGCCAACAAAACAAAAAACAATGACTGTACAGACAAATCATCCAAATTCACCAATATAAGCACTTATAAAACACCACATGATTATTTGATCAACAAATCCTCAATGACACCATTAAAAGGTACAATCAACACTTTACTTATTGAAATTATTAGATAAAATTATCAAGTAAACAAAACAATCCTCTTTTCCTAAAAGTGATGCAGCTAAAGTCAATTATCCAAAAGCTGGATCACTATTAATAATAAGGACACTCTTTCAGCAAAGTAAAATGTCAAAAGATCTTAAATAATTCACCACTGAACTCGAACCTACAATAAATCAAATATCTTTGATAATTCATTAAACTCAAGCATACAGTAAGTCAAATAAAATCATTCAAATAGTATCAGCATACTCCACTGGAGATTCAACATAATTTCTCTGTTCTCAATTATAACCTGCAGACGTTGATGCTGTACCATACTTTTACATTTCTTAGGGAAAGGGAGACATCCAGTCAAAAGTTGCAGATGCATCTCATCCACTCTATTCTGTTCTTGCACAAGTACAAACACTACAGTAGAAATATCTGAAATTCTCTTTCCGAGTAGACTATGTACCCTCCTGTGCCATCCCTCCAAAAAGTTCTGTATACACATAACATTCAAACAAGAAATATTCCAAACGTTTACTGGAAACATTGGAGGAAAAGGAGAAGGAAGATAATTATGTGTTTGTACTTTACATCGATGACCTATTAAATAAACCTCTGCAAGTATGTAGGAAGGTCTTTCCCTTAAGAGCAAATGTCTTGCATAATTCATTAAATGCAGGAACTACTTCACTTTCTCTTAAGAAAGACATAGCTATTAGTTTCTTTATAGACAGTTGAAATTGCACAGAACCATACATAGATGACAAACCTAACGACTGAACTTTTCACCAAATGTTTTGAGAGAAGTGGAAACGGCAGACCTTACAATCAACATTAGAAAAGTTATTTGTTATACTTTTTATAGCAGCCATTTCAAAGTCACATAAGAGATACTTTACATTTGTCTGCAATTCCAAAGTAAAAAGCAAATCAAAAACACACTCTCACATGAAGTTATATGCTTTATAAGACCTCTTAGTCATTAAACAGTACACAAGTGATACACATTTTGTGTTACTACCATACGTTACTAAAGCACATATACTGTACAATGCCAACCATAACCTTCCTTTAGTTAAACATACTCCTTCCATAAATCAGATGGGTGAATCACACAAATCAATAAAATTTTCCTTTGTTGAAAACATTAATACATGCATATTAGAATGAATATCCAGCATATATTTCTGAACGAATGTACCAAGTTTTAATTCACAAATAGTGACAGATACTCTACTTAGAGGTGTGCAAACTGTAGTTTGACTTATGTCTTGGAAAATTAACTTGCTTCAGCATAGATTACCTTGTAGGTAAAGAAACTGTACTTTCTAAAGATGTGTTAGCAGCATTATCTACAAGTAAGGATGGTGTATCTCTACATAATGTAGCTGTTATTTTTAAAGTGCTACATGCCATATATTTTTCAACTTCAGATGGATCAGATGGATGGTCATACATAACAGATTTTAACAACTGTTCTTTGTCATCAACACATTTAGTTATAGCTCGTCCTTTACACTTAGCACTAAATTTCAAACGACAACACCAAAACCTTCTTTCTTTCACTTGTTTTTCTAAAGTGTACAAGTAGCCATCTACTACATGCAACATATCCTTGTTTCTCTGAGATTTTACAGTGCTATACAAGTTTCCTAACACTCCAGGTATGCTCTCTGATGTTGTGGCCATTTTAGCAGTTTGAAAACTGCCTTACGCAAAGTGAACTTATTGTTAGACAGGGAATGGACTGCAGCCAGAAATGCAGAAGCAGTGTGGTAAATACCATAAAAAAATAAACAGGCAAATCAACATGTTCTTGCAGAATCACCAGAGACTTAGCGCTTTAGCCTTTTACAATCCAGGCATCATCATCAGAGTCAAATAAAAATTCATGACAGTCACATTAATAGGAAGAACAGACTGACATCATTTCCTGTAACATCATGCATTCATGAATAATGTACTAGTTTATAAATGACATCCATGTTATTAGAATTATTACAATAACAGAATAAAATGTTGTTGTGTCTTTCGGCTTATCCCAGTTAGGGGTCGCCACAGCAGAACTCCGGTCCGCTAATGTAACAGAATAAAATACTAAGTAATAAAACCATATATATGTTGTTAAAAATTATTTAAAAATATTATTTTAAAAAATGTTTTACTTTCCTAAAAACTGCTAGCATTCACTTAGGCTTGAAGGAGCCTGTATTTAAACCTGTTTTGCTCTTTTTTCCAAGGTACTCGAGATGGAAATTGTGTCATTAATTCCAGGTTTTACCCTGGCATTGAGTCTTAATTGCCATTCAGTTTCCTTGATCTGCAGATCGAGGTCAACGACGCCTCCTCTTGTACTGACCAAAACTCTATCAATAACAAAAAAATAGGAACTTTTTGAAATTTGTACACTCTGAGCTGTGCGTGTAAAGGTCGCTGATACACTGCATTTCTAATATCCCTGTTTTATTCTATAATTCTGTCATGTAGTTTCCTGGTGGTCTTGCTTATATAAAATGCAGGGCATGAAATGCAGGTAGCAATATAAACAACATTTTTAGTGTTACAATTACAGCAACCTGGACACTGTAAGTTCCTACCATAAGAGTCAATCTGGACATAGGGTCCGTCATTAATAAATCTGCAGGTTGAACAGAAGCTACATTTGTGCATCCTAGAGACATAATTCTTCTTTTTAGTATCCATGTCCCTCTCCAAAATTTCTTTAATATTTTTGCCTCTACTGAAAACAATCTTAGGCTCTGACCCTAATTTGTTTTTCAGGTCATCGTCTTATAAGGCTCCCCAAATTTTCTTCATGCTTCCCTTTAAACGTGAGGCATCTTGATTAAATGGTAAAATCATAACATCATTTTTGGAGCCATCATCATGATTTACGTTAATATTACTGTGACCCCCCCCCCCCTTAGGATGGGTAGTAACCTAGTTGCACGGTTCCTGGTTACCTCTTTCTTAGTTGACAGTAAAACCTTAATAGGGTACCCCCTGTCCTTGAACATCCCAATCAACTTAAACAATTCTTCAGAAAATTTCTTGTCATCACTGATTAACCTGGACAGCCTGATCATCTGTCCTTTGACTACTCTCCTACGCTGATGTTCAGGGTGACAGCTGTCAAAATGCAATAATGTATTAGTGTAGGTCTGTTTCCTAAATATGTTAGATGATAGTTCTCCTGTGCAATTACCTTTTGTGAGTAGAATATCTAAATAATCAATTTAATTCTGGTGTACCCTATAGGTGAACTTTATGTATTGGGTGGTGGTGTTAATGTAATTCACAAATTCTGCCACTTCAGAACTTGTTCCTCTCCAAACTATATCATACAAAAATCTATAATACACATGTATCCTGGATATAAAGGGACAAGAAAATACATACCTCTTTTCCCACTCAGCCAAGAACAGGTTGGCAAAAACTGGGGCACATTTTGCCCCCATGGCCACACCTGATTTTTGCCGGAAAAATTCACCTTCGAATACCAAAAAATAATTTTTAAGCACCACTTCTAACAGGTCAACCAGTAGATTTACTCTGGTTTGGTTCAAGTGTCCACTTTGCGATAAACATTCTGAAAAATATTCTAAGCCTATGTCATGGGGGATCATAGTAAATAAGTTAACCACGTCAGTTGCCATAAGCAAGTCATCCTTATCAAGCTTGGCTATTTTTAATTGTTCTAAGCAATGCCAAGAGTCTTTTAAGATATAAGCAATATCATTAGGCACTTTCTTAGAGAAATAATCAACAAATGCAGCCAGTGGTTCAGTTTCTGAACCATGAGTGGCAACAATTGGTCTGAAAAGGGGGTCACTGATATTTTTGTGAATTTTGGGTATTCTGAAAATTATCGGAATTCTTGGTGTATCTACTTTCAAAAAATCATACTCATCTACTGTTAAAGTGTCCTAACATAGAGCATCAAATAAAAAGATGTAAATCTTGACATATTCTCTTTTGAGTTCACTAAGAGAAACTCTCTCATAAGTGTCTTCCTCATTAAGTAAAGAGTACATTCAGCACACATAATCAATCTGCCTCATGATGACCACTCCGCCACCCTTATTTGGCTTCATCACTCTGTATGCTTTATTGTCAGATAGCTCTCTGAGTGCCAACCTTTCTTCTTTAGATAAGTTGCCACAACTAGAATGACTTGCCTTTACAATTTGTCTAAAATCATTTTCCACACATACTTCGAATACATTCACTAAGGGGTTACAGGGAGGCAAGAATGTACTTTTTCTTTTCAATACAAATGGCTCTGTTCTACATTCTTGAGTCTTATTTAGAAAAAACAGCATATTCAAAATACGAAAACACAAAGAAAATTACACCAACAACACTGGGTGTCCAGAAATAAGCAGCCCAAACGCGATAGATAACTTATAGAACTTTAATGGATTCTGGTACCTCGGCTTTCACCTTCATAAGGAATATCTACCATGAACAAATCCACCGCTTATAAACCAACAGCCATAATCAATTAAGCAATTAAGTAATTAAACAATATAAATTCATTTGAGAAAATATATATATACAAATATTTAAAGGAACCTAATCATCATACATTACCTAACATTTTATAACACTTTACTTCAAATACAAAATACTTTATATATTGTTTTATTAAATATTATAATTATTAAGAATACTAGATACAAAATATCCCTAACATACCTACAAATGTAAAAAATTCATGCTTTAATTAATAAATCTCTAAATTTCTAAATTCAAACCCAAGGGATATAAAGTATTGAACTTAATAGTGCATTTAGATTCCAAATTCAACAACCCCCTAGTAAAATTAATACTATTGGAATCTAACCCCCAGGGTCTGCCCAAAATACTAAAAGTCAAGCCATTATCTGTTCCCCTGTGTACTTCGTGAAAATGCCTGGCCACTGGACTTTCTAATCTACCCCTCCTTATGTCACCAATGTGTTCAAGAATTCTTGATTTCACTCTTCTCCTAGTCTGGCCTATATACCATTTTTTTGGAGCACAACTGCATCCCAGTATGTAAACAACACCCGCAGAATTACAATCAAAATGTTCTATAGCATTAAAACTAACCCCATTGATCTCAGTATTATCCAAATTTCTGCACCTAGTGCAGACCTTGCACTTTCCACAGGGGAATGTGCCAGCATTCCATTGTTTCTTATAAAGTTTAAATCTTAATAGTTCCTTTAAATTCTGAAACCTACCATATGAAAAAGTTACTTTATTAGGAAAAAGATGTCCTATCTTGTCATCGCTGCTGATAATGGGCCACAATGAATTGACCACTCTTCTTGAAATATTAGAAAATTCTGAAAATCTACTCACAAAAAATAATGCATTGTCCCCCAATGCTTTCTCCATACTTTCTCTGTCATAATTATTACCTCTTGTGTTGAAATCTAACATTTCCTTACTGCTATGGGACCTAACATGCTTGATTATACCTAACTCATGTTCAACTTGATTTCTAGCTGACATCACCATATTTTTAGGATAGCCTCTAGTACTTAGTTTTGCCTCAACCTTGATGAATTCTGAATTAAACATATATTTTTCTGACGTATTGACAGCAATACATTTAAATTCACCTAATGGTAAAGAACTAATAAGACTGAGACTATAAGTGTTATAAAATGTTAGGTAATGTATGATGATTAGGTTCCTTTAAATGTTTGTATATATATATTTTCTCAAACGAATTTATATTGTTTAATTACTTAATTGCTTAATTGATTATGGCTGTTGGTTTATAAGTGGTGGATTTGTTCATGGTAGATATTCCTTATGAAGGTGAAAGCCGAGGTACCAGAATCCATTAAAGTTCTATAAGTTATCTATCGCGTTTGGGCTGCTTATTTCCGGACACCCAGTGTTGTTAGAAAAAACAGCCTCAAGTTAAGTTGTCTGGTGTAAAGCCTCAAGTTAATCAACAGTCTAGCAACATCAGACTTAAAACTCGAAACAAAACCAAAACTTTTTTGCAAAAGAGAAATATGTTAATTTTTCAAAGAAAAATCACTAAGGTTATGTATAGTTCCTGTTCTACAATTCACAATGGATGCTGTAAAATCACTGTTAACCAAGGCATTATTCATGTTAACATTTAGTACTGTCATATCAGCATTATACACTTCAGACATTCTGGCACTAGAATTCAAAACATTCAGTTCTTCAGGTGTCACCACAGAATATAGTACATATACCTCCCTCCACGTCTAGTTCCCCTCCTCCAGTTCTTCCCCCTCACAGAATGACCCTTGGGTGCTCCTTGAAAGGAGCGACCATGTGGAGCTTGATTTTGTTGTTGATTGATCAGGCGTTCTGAGCACCTTATTGGGGGTGGTTGCACTAAAAAAATGTGCATCAAAATCACCCTCATTGAAATTTGTTTGGTTGTGTTGGTTGTTAAAATTATTACTGTTGTTGCTGTTATTAGTAGCACTATTCATAAAGAAATCATTGTTTGTAACAGGGGGAGGGTCGGGATACACTCTTTTATGTACATAATCAGCTTTGTCCCTATCTAATTTATTCTGTTTACATTTACAATTAGTATCAGAAAAGTTTTTTATGTCAGCAAATATTCTATTGTATCTAGCAGACATCTGTTCAAACATAAGATCATTAATAATACTTTCATTAAGCAATTTTATGTCACCTTCAAGCTTCAACAGCTTGCGGTCATTGTCCTTGATAATAATGTTCACCACCTCGAGTCCAGTCTTATCAAACAGTTCAAGCAACTCCTGGTGCATTAAGGAACCCTTTTCTGTACCCACTAGAAACTTCCATAATCGGAGCCCCTTTGGAACTTGTTTTAATTTTGTAGATTGTACCAAAAATATCAGTGACCCCCCTTTTAGACCAATTGTTGCCACTCGTGATTCAAAAACTGAACCCCTGGCTGCATTTGTCGATTATTTCTCTATGAAAGTGGCCAACGATTTTGCTTATATCTTAACAGGCTCTTGGCATTGCTTAGAACAATTAAAAATAGCCAAGCTTGATAAGGATGACTTGCTTGTGGCAACTGAAGTGGTTAACTTACTTACTGTGATCCCTCATGACATAGGCTTAGAATATTTTTCAGAATGTTTATTACAAAGTGGACACTTGAACCAAACCCGAGTAAATCTACTGGTTGTCCTGTTAGAAGTGGTGCTTAAAAATTATTTTTTGGTATTCGAAAGTGAATTTTTCCGTCAACAATCAGGTGTAGCCATGGGGGCGAAATGTGCCCCAGTTTTTGCCAACCTGTTTTTGGCTGAGTGGGAAAAGAGTTATGTATTTTCTTCTCCCTTTATATCCAGGATACATGTGTATTATAGATTTTTGGATGATATAGTTTGGAGAGGAACAAGTTCTGAAGTGGCAGAATTTGTGAATTACATTAACACCACCACCCAATACCTAAAGTTCACCTTTAGGGTACACCAGAATGAAATTGATTATTTAGATATTCTACTCACAAAAGGTAATTGCACAAGAGAACTATCATCTAACATATTTAGGAAACAGATCGACGCTAATACATTATTGCATTTTGACAGCTGTCATCTTGAACACCAGCATAGGAGCGTAGTCAAGGGACAGATGGTCAGGCTGTCCAGGTTGATCAGTGATAACAAGAAATTTTTTGAAGAATTGTTTAAGTTGATTGGGATGTTCAAGGACAGGGGGTACCCTATTAAGCTTTTACTATCAACTAAGAAAGAGGTAACCAGGAACCATGCAACTAGATTCCTACCCATCCTAAGAGGGGGTCACAGTAATATTAACGTAAATCATGATGATGGCTCCAAAAATGATGTTATGATTTTACCATTTAATCAAGATGCCTCACATTTAAAGGGAAGCATGAAAAAAATTTGGGGAGCCTTATTAGATGATGACCTGAAAAACAAATTAGGTTCAGAGCCTAAGATAGTTTTCAGTAGAGGCAAAAATATTAAAGAAATTTTGGAGAGGGACATGGATACTAAAAAGAATAATTATGTCTCTAGGATGCACAAATGTGGCTCCTGTTCAAGCTGCAGATTTATTAATGACGGACCCTATGTCCAGATTGACTTTTATGGTAGGAACTTGCAAGTGTTCAGGGCGCTGTAATTGTAACACTAAAATGTTGTCTATATTGCTACCTGCATTTCATGCCCTGTATTTTATGTAGACAAGACCACCAGGAAACTACATGACAGGATTGTAGAACACAACAGGGATATTAGAAATGCAAAGTGTACCAGCACCCTTTACACACAAAGTTCGGAGTGTACAAATTTTG
>NC_056744.1:612024376-612101876 GCF_019279795.1 Protopterus annectens
GTTACAATGCACAAAAAAATCAGTGTCTCACTGAATTTTACTGCATTATTGAGTAACTTTGCCTCTAATCATTTTTAAAAAAAAGACCACAATAGTGGAAGGTCATTGCTTTTCCCCCTGACATGTTGCTTCTGGGTTTTCTTAGCAGACAACTTTCACCGATTCCTATAATCACTTCATTGCTCATTCCCGTTTGTTATATTGACACATCATTCACAAAGCATAATCCATTCTCTTTATGATTGTCAACTCAGCCTTCGTATTTTAAACATTTCCTGTTCCCTCAGTTTAACATCCATGGAATGTGTTGAATGTGTTTTGTCTTCTTTAGTTTTGCCTTTTGTCATTATATATATATATATATATATATATATATATATATATATATGTATGTTCTGTTATCGAAAGCAAGAAAAGACAAAAGCAGATAGATTATCCGGCTGACACAATGCCCTCTGGATGTGTACACACCAGCTGTGACTATTAGGTATTGCTTCAACTGCAAATTCTTTTGAGTGCAGGAAGTTCATAACATTATTTACCTCATGTGGGACTGAAATAAGCTTTGGAAGATGTTTTGACCTGAAAAGGGTGGCTACTATAAGGAGGACCGTCTGATAACTAGTGTAATATAAATCACAAATGCTTTTGGATTTTTACTTTTTGTGCAACTGTCCATATGTTTTTATCCATATGAATATTATATTTATACCACCTTAATTCAACTAATTAGATGTCATTTTTCTTTTTATATATTTTAAGCCTGGCTTCAGAATCAGAAATCACTTACTGATTTTACAATACATTTGAATGTATTTGTCTTTTCCCCTTTTATACTCTTTAATCCATAATGTATTTCTAATTTACCATTATTTTATCAAGTGCATAAAAGAAAGAAAAAAAATGCAAGATGGGAGAGTGAGAAAGGAAATGCATGCTAGAAGAGAAAGGAGGTTATTAGATAAAAGAAAACAATTAAAGCAAAAGAATAAAAACATAATTCAGAACATAAAAGTTGGTGCAATATCTGTACAACACATTTGCTGAAGTATTTATTTATTTACATTACCCATCACTTTTTAAGCATCAAGGATGTATAAGCATTGTTCGTTTATAATTTTGTTAAATGGACTGCAGCGGTTAAATAAAGTACTGCTGTTTGTTGGATTTCTGCCAGCAGTTAGAGTAAAACAGAATTCAGAATTAATGATGATGAATCTAGGTCTTCTAGTCTAATTAGGAGGGAAAAATCACCAACCCTGGAAGAGCTGCCCTTTCCTGGAGGGACAAATGTCTGGAGGACTCAGAGTCCAAATGACCTAAATTTCGACACGTGAGCTGACACTCAGGTAACAGATTGCTTTTTCAGGCTTCACAGAGGTGTGATTCTGGATGTCATTGTGATAGGGCTGCATGGATAGGAGACAAGGAAAGAGCAGGATGTGATTACACTCTTACACATGGGTGCATGCATTATGGTAACATTTTACGATTTTTTTTCATACATCTGTAATTTATAAATATTCTCAAGATAGCTTAATGTAAATGGATACAATGGCATGCTGCCCTATGATCCTGTCATAGAAATCGATAAGGAAGCTTGTACATAGTTTTAAATATCCCAAGCAGTTTTGCTGACTTTTGATATTCCCTGAATAATTAGAATGCCTGCTCACTTTCTATAAATGCAAACACTGAAAATATGTGTGTGTGTGTGTGTGTGTGTGTGTGTGTGTGTGTGTGTGTGTGTGTGCGTCTGTTTCTTTTCTTTCTTTTTTTTTTGTTAGCAGCAAAATTTTGTCTTGTCATGTACCAAATAACAGGATTTTAATGAGCAAGGATTTATAGCAAAAGTTGCATTTCAAGTAAAGCAGATAGAATTGGTTTTCAGATAACAATTAGACATGAATCAGAGAACAGAGGAATGGGGCTGTGCTGGATGTGATCCTCATGTATTTCAAAATATATTGACTTATTCATTATTAAAGATAGATATGTAAAGTATACCTAGCTGCCTAATATTAAGTGAAAACGTGATAGGTTGTGTTACAAAATAATTGACACAGGATTCTGTCCAAATCTCTACAAGAATAAGTTGCTCATCACAGGAGAACATAGGTAATT
This sequence comes from Protopterus annectens, assembly GCF_019279795.1. Classification (NCBI taxonomy): domain Eukaryota; kingdom Metazoa; phylum Chordata; order Ceratodontiformes; family Protopteridae; genus Protopterus; species Protopterus annectens. The sequence goes on from NC_056744.1 coordinate 612,026,501, forward strand.
CTTAATTTTTTCAGATTAAAAACTAGCATGTTGCTGCAATTTACCTCAACCTTTGCAATGAGCTGAGTAATTTGTTATGTTGGAAAAGAAATATTCTGTCATAGTCTAGAAAGCTGTCAACTTATAGGTTCATAGGTTCATACTAGGCTATCTGCCCAAGGGCATTTATAAGCCTAGCCCATAGTTATTTGGCTTTCGCCACCCCTTTAGTTTGAATAAAACTATGCCTATTATTTTGCTGTGCCTCTGTCAAGCAGTGACACTGAAGTAATCCCTGGGGTATATCTGCAATCTCCCATCCATTGGTCAAGATTCCTCTTGAACAAGGCCAGAGAGGTGCTCTGCCTCACATGTACTGGGATTTTGTTCCACAGCATAGGGAGTCTCTGGGTGATGAATCTGTCCCTCCAGCATGTTCTATTAATAGCCGTGTCAAGGTTTAAGTCTCCCACCCTTGTGGTTCTGAGGGATCTAGATTTTTGAGGTGAAGCATATTCATCAAATCAGGGTTTGACATGGCCTTATATGTCAGGCACAGGTCACCTCTGAGCAAGCGGTATGAGACTGAATAGAGCTGGAGTTCTTTCAGTCGGGCAGCATAAGACATATTTTTGAGACCCTTTATCCTTTTGGTGAGGAACTTTTGGGGCCTTTCCAGCTGCTGCAGGTGTCGGGTCAGATACATTCCGAATGGGGCATTGTACTCAATCATAGGTCTAATGAGTGATGAGTACAGGGGGACGATGACCTCCCTTGATCTAGATGTGAATCCCTTCATGATCAGGTGGGCAATGTAGAAGGTTTTCCTAACTACTTTAGCAACATGAGTGTCAAGCGAAGGCTACTGTCAACCTGGGTCCCCAAATCCCTGATGACTTCTTCTGTGCTCAGTGGATTGCCACCTATATGGTAGCTAGGGGTAACCTTGTTTTTCCCGAAGGGTATGACTATGTATTTCTTGGCATTTAACTTTAGGCCATGGCTCTGGCACCAGTTATCCGTTTCTGTGAGGCCCTTCTGAAGGATATCTGTGTCAGATGTGTTTTCGACTATGGCGCCCAGTTTGCAGTCATCTGCAAACTTTGTCAGCCATAACCCTCCTGTGTTTGCTTGTACTTCAGAAAAGTAGATGCCGAACAAGAGTGGACCCAGGACTGAGCCCTGTGGGACACCACTTGTGACAGGCTTTGAGTCTGACATGGCTCCAGCAACTCTGACCCTGTGGGTTCTGTCACTTAGCCAGTTTGCAACCCATCTTGTGATGTATGGGTTTACATTCAAGCTGATGAGTTTTTCGATGATACCTGAGTGGGGTATTGTGTCGAAGGCCTTTGCCAGGTCAAGGTAGGCTGTATGGACTGCCTTTCCTCATCAATGGCCTTGGTGACTGTCTCGAAAAAGTCAACCAAGTTTAAAAGGCATGATCTGCCTTTGACAAAGCCAAACTGGGTTGGATCCAAAGTCTGCAAGTTCTCTATGTCTTTATTTATGAGTTCCATTATGATCCTCTCCATGGCTTTGCAGATAAGGCTTGTCAAGCTAATGGGACGGTAATTTCCAGGGTCGGTGGAGGCACCGCCCTTGTGAAGTGGGACCACAGTCGCCGTGCCACTCCTTGGGTACGTATCCTGAGGTGAGGCTAAGATTAAACAGCTGTCCTAACTGCGGGTTTAATTCCTCATTGAGTTCGTGGAACACACAGCTGGGGACACCATCCGGTCCCATGGATGCTGTGTTTTTTGCTTTGGAGAGAGCAGTTCTCACCTGGGCGTTGGAGATGTTTGGGGGGCTACAATCCTCTGGTATAGATATCTCTCCTTTTGGGGGGGGGGAGAAGTTTGCACTGAACCTGTCAGCCAGTATGTTGGCAATGTGTGTAGGTTCAGTAATCTTCACATCATTTTGAACTAATTCTGAGCATATCTAGGAGTTTCCTCCTAGGTTTCTAACATAGCTAAAGAAGGCCTTATGATTGTCTTTTGAGTCCTTGGCGATTTTTCTCTCAAAATTTGCCTTGGATGATTTTATGAGAGCTCTTAGTTTTTTACTTATAATGATCAAAGGTGTCTTACCTTTCAAGGATTTTGCTCTATCTTGTAGTAGCTTCCTCCTTTTGTTGTAGAGCTTGTTTATGGCTGGGGTCCACCAGACTGGACGCTTGCCTTTGGTACAAAGAGTCTTAGTTTTGTTTGGGATTGCCTGATCCATGCAGTCCTGTAGGTGCTGGTAGAAGGCATTTGTAAGTGATTCAGCGGTTTGAGTAATGTTTACCACTGGCTCAGGGGCCTTAAAGGAGACCACACTAGTTTTTAGAAGTGTGAAGCCGGCTTTTGAGAAGTTTTTCACAGTGGTCTTTTTTATTTCAGGTGGGGGCGGGATGAGGACCTCCAGCGAGATTAGTTTATGATCTGATCTCACCAGTGAGGGGTATACTTCCGGTGTTGAACATTGTGATCCCATGTTCGTGATGATGAGATCAAGTATGTTTTCTCCTCTTGTGGGGATGGTGACTAGTTGTTCCATGGCATTTGAGTTTATGAACTCCAGGAACCTTTGGGCTAGAGTGTTTGGGCTTGAGTAGTGTTCCCAGTCAATATTAGGGTAGTTGAAGTCACCTAGTATGATGGTGTTTGGAGATACATTTATCCCCTCCATTGTTTTCAGGAAGGCCATGTGAGGTTCCTGAGTTTGAGAGGGTGGCCTGTAACATGCTACAAATTGCAGAGCAGTCTTGCCTATGGTTAATTGCACCTGGATGGTCTCCGATGCATCGTGCATTGCCACCAACCTTGAGGTGTGGGTGTCCTTTATGAATATGGACACCCCTCCTTTCTTGGTGTTGTCCGGATTTTGGGGCGGAACGCATGATATGAGGTGAAACCTGCTAGTGCTGGGGTGCTCTCAGGAGCCTTGAACCAGGTTTCTGTCACAGCACAGACATCGATGTTCTCCATACTGAGAAGGGCCTCGAGTGCGTGCATCTTGAGATTGAGACTTCTGGCATTGAGCAGCATTACCCTTAGTTTTTACTTTTTGTGTTCTAGGGTGGTAGGTTTAGAATTTGAGCCTTGCCTAAAAAGGCACTATGGGGTGGCAAGAGCCTTTGCCAATATCCGGAAGCCTAGGGGTGACAGGTGCAAGCCGTCCCTTGCGAAGCAGCGTGGCTTGTCCAGCATGTCATCCCAGGCAGACAGACATTGGATCCCCTTTGAATGACACCAGAATTTAAGCCAATTATTAAAGCTGATCATCTTATCACTGTATTGTGGCATCATTCTAGGTGAAGGTAGGATACTGCTCAAGGTCAGGGTCATACCTGCCTGGGCTACATAATCAGAGAGCTCCTCAATGTCTCTTTTCATGTAGTCCAAGGAGGTACGTCTCAGGTCGTTCTCAGAAACTTTGTTCTCAGAAAACTGATTTTAAGATTTAGTTTGGAAAGTGACTACAATGGTACAGTACAGCAGAATCCCTGCTCAAAAGAATTATAATAGACAACCTGCTTGTAAGATAAGCTTCCATTATGAACGGCATACAGTCTTTAATTACGAAAAACAGACAATGTACAGTAAGGCTTATCCTTGAATTCACAAGTGCAGTAACACTGGACTGAAAAATGCTATGACATATGTACTGTACCCTTGGACATCAGCAGCCATAGTTGTTGATCACACTTTGGAAAACAATGGAATGTGACATTTCCCACATAGTATGGACCTAGCAAAAAGAGCATTAACATGGTTCCTGCAGTGGACAGGTCCATTAGAACTCATATCTAACACATCATTGCTCTGGTCTCAAGGAATACCTAATCCTTTTTTACCATGCTCTAGTGGTTCTCCTACCATATGGTGTTACATCAGAAAACAAATGCCCTTTACCAAAAAAGAGACTGTTTGTGTATACATCTATCAGCTCGTGACTGTGATTGTACAGCATTTTTATGTTGCCACCCAGTCCAGCCATTCTTATCTTCTGCTTCATTCTGCTATGTTTGCTATGAGCTCTGTGTTCATCCTGGATCATGGCTTTGTCCTTCATATCTTGTGTGTGGACTGTGGACTAAATGGTACTCTCTGTGGCCTAGATGGTACTCTATATAGCCTGAATGGTACTCTGTTTGTCCTGAATGATACACTGAATGGCCTTTGTGTACTCTGTATGTCCTAAATGCTAATCTTTATGGTTTGGATAATACTCTGTATCATAGTTGTCAACCTCTTAGCACAAGAAATATGGACAAAGCCTAAAATAATGGGGGGCAAAAGGTCAAAAATAGAGACAAATTTTAAATATTGCTCTTATAAACCTAGAAGGATGTTAGAATAACATGATTTGTGTTAGCCTTATTTAGTGACTTCATCCTCAGTGATATGCCAGAAAACCACAAATTGTATTAGGAGTAGACTAAAAATATGAGGCAAAAATCTGCACATTCTACAAAAATCTGAACAGTTGAGACGTATGTGTATAACTTGGATGATACTCTGTATCTCCTGGATGGTACTTTGTTGTAACTGATCGCCACTTAAGTAAACTGACCTGATATGTGCTTAAACAATGTGTTAGTTTCTATATGTCTGCGGATTTTGAAAATATGTGCTCCTATCCTTTCTTTCAATTTTATGTTCATCTTCTCTATAAAGAAGCTATCACATTCTGTGCAATTAGCAATATATACTATATTTTCTGTATACGATATACCAGAAGTTCTTGCAGAATGTATATATTAACATACAAGGGGGTGATATTAATGCAACAGAAACTGCAAAATATAAGTGGATTAATTACTTTAGGTCTGACTTGAATTCAGCAAATAGTATAAAACCTATTTTGAACGTTAACCATAATATGCTATCAATAATTTGGTATTAGTAATAAAGATAGCCTTTAAATATTTGTGTATAGAGTTTTTTTAATTTTTGTGCAATAGTGATTAATGTGTTTTATTTTATGTATTTTTAATTAATTGTCCTCTGTTGTCACATGTTGGTTATTTGTGTGTCTATTGGCTGGCTTATTATTTAAAATTTTATGTGTGTACTATGTGGTTATGCAATGAAAAAGAGCTTGTGTCTCGAAAGCTTTGCTGTGATAGAGTCTACCATTAAAGTGTAGGAACGTTGAGCCAGTGGTCCTCATTTTATCTTTCAATATGCAAAATACACACGTATGATTAAAGTGAACTATACCATGTGTCGAAATCTTGAGTTGAAAGAGATGAATAAAAATGTTTAAATATATTATGTAGCAATGATAAAGTGTATGGTAATAAACCATATACAGCTGTAAAGAAAAATATAGCAGCTCTATTTATTTATTTATTTTATTTATTTTTACATTTGTTGAGCAGGTTAGTCTGACCGGGCTAAAAGCCCTTTTTCAGCGGTGGCCTGAGGAAAAAAGCTCCAGACGCTACTCAAATGTTACAGTATACCATTTTGTATAAAAACGTGTAATACAGTAAAGATTAATGAATGGAGAAGAACAGCTACAAAATCAAATGTAGATTATTTTCAAATAAGTAGATATAGCATCAATGAAATACATAAAAAAATCAGTGTAAAACAAATCTAAAATACAAAGAGGTGGGATCCAAGGTTCAATCGCTGGATTAGTACATAAAGAAAAGGTGATGACATAAAAATAAAAATATACAGGAAAAGGTCATTAATGTTTAATTTTCAGTGTAATACAAAAGTATATACAGAGACGTATGCAACCTTATTAAACAGTGAGAGGAAAGACTCCCTGGCAGTATAGGAAGTGGGAGTGTAGTAATAGTTAAGTGTGTAGAGGGGATGGGGGAGTTGGAAGATATAGTGGAAGGTAGTCTAGGTGGGATCATGGCATGGGCAAGTTTAGCAAGAGGGATTTTCACTCTTTTTGTAAAGAAATGGGTGTTGGTAATGGAACATATGTGAGGGGGTAGTTTGTTTCAAGTGTGTGCTAATGAGTGGCTATATAGGAGTTTGTCAATGTTCTTAGGCATGTACACCTCAAAAAGGTTCTGTTTTGAGCTTCAGAGAGCTCACTTTAGAGTACTGCAAGATATAACAGAGGAGAGAGCTGGGCAAGGTACAGCTGAGGTAGAAGGACTTGATGGTGGAACTCTGGCCATTGGACGCTTTTTAGAGATAGGCAGTGATGAGATTGGTAGGGTAAATTAGCAGCAAATCAAGCAACTTTGCTGTATGTGAGTTCACATTTAGTTAAAAAGTTGAGTTGAAGGTTGGTGAGGATAGGGCCAGCATATATTAGAATGGGAAGCAGAAAAGCCTGAACAAGGGTGGGTCTGGATTTTTCTGATAAGAATTTTTTGTGTCTATATAGTAGTCCTAGCTTCTGGTGAGTAGTTTTATTACACTGTTGTATATGGAGGTCGAATTTGAGTTGGCCATCTATTGCCACACCAAGGAGTTTAGTGTGAGTTTCGATGGCAATTGTAGTGTTGTTTTGGGATATGACAATGAAACTGAATTTTAGAGGTTCAAGTGTTTTAGACAGAAAGAGGAGAAGTTTGGTTTTCTTAGGGTTAAGCAGATGTTGGTGTGAACTTAGCCATTTTTCGACAGAGTATAGAGATTGTTGAGTGAAACAGTGTAAATTATTGAGATTTTTAGAGCAGGAGATGATAGTTGAGTCATCAGCATATTGGATAACAGTAGAGAGGGGGTATGAGGTAAAGAGGGAGTTAGTAAAAATATTGAAGAGAAGGGGACCAAGAATGGAGCCTTGGGGTACCCTGTTTTTTACAGTAAGGAAGGGAAAAAAGGATGATAGCTATTTGAGAGGTAGCTACTGAACCAGTTTATAGTAGAGGCTTAGAGGTTTATGTTAGAGAGTTTGGATACAAGTGTAGCATAGGAGATAGTGTCAAAGGCCTTGGAGAGGTTGAGTAATAAAGAGGAAAGTAATTTATTTTCATTGCGAATTGTGACAATAGTATGGGTGAATGATATTAGTGCAGTAGATGTGCTGTGTTGAGGGTGAAAACCATGCTGGGTTGGGGATAGGAGATTTTCATGTAACAAATGATTAAGGAGCTGTTTGTGCACACACTTTTGTAGTATTTTAGAGAGAGGAGACAGTATGGCAATAGGTCTGAAACTGGTGGGGTCAGTGGAATTGCCACCTTTGTGAAGTGGCAAAACAGAACAGAATTTTTTCCAAATATCAGAGGCTATATTTTACTTGATGGATCTGTTTATAAGTATAGAGATGGGGTAAGAAATTGAATTTGCAGCATGTTTAAGGAATATGGGGGTCTGCTGATGGTGAGCATGGTTTTAACTTACAAAGGAGAGACAATGTAATTAGTAGGAACAGGTGACAGTGAGAAGGAAGTAAGAAGGGAGGTTGTGGGAGTGGAGGGGGAGATATTATTGTCTAGACTGGTTAGTTTTGGGATGGATTCAATAAAAAAGGAATAGAGGAAAGTGACTGTTTCTAGGCCAGAGTTGTTAGAGCAGGGGTTTGGTAACGATTAGCTACCTGGATTTATTTACTTATTTATTTACATTTGTTTACCGGGAAAGTTCAACTGGGCCAGAAGCCCATTTTCACCGGAGGCCCAGGGAGAAAAGCTCCACAGAAATACAAGCAATATACAACAATTAGATAGTACAACAGTATACATACAGTAAGATGCAGAATACATAGTATTCACTACAGTTTTCTAGTAGATACAGTGTACATATTAAATAATAGTTATGACCAAATGACATTTCCTTTATATATAGCTATTTTTGAGTAGTAAAGACTGAGGAGAGGGAGAAAATGAGATAAGTAGTGGACAGTGTGCTGAGAGAGTTAAATATATCTTGTCAGTCAGGTTTGGCTCAGGAGCAATGCCAGTTCTTGGATAGAAGTTCAAATAGTAGTTGTTTAAAACTGGTACATTCAGGTGTGTTTTGGAGGGTGTGGGGTAGAGAGTTCCATAATTTGGCTATATGATTTGAAAATAGGTCTTCACTGTGCGCATTGTTAGGTTTGTTAACTGTGAGAAAGTTTCTGTCTGCAGATCTTAGACTTTGTAGGCATGAGTAGGGAACAACAAGTTCCTTGAGGGATTGGCAACTGTCAGGATGGAAGATGATACTGTGTGTGAATTTAAGTTGGTGGAGATGAAGATTAGGTAGTGCAAGCCAATTTAATTTATGTAGAGCAATACAATGGTGGGTTTGGTGGGGAAGGTTGGCTGCAAAATGGGCTATTTTGTTGTAGCAAGTTTCCAATTTGGTTAAGTCTGATGTTTATAAGATGGTAAAGAGGGGGAAAGCATATAAGAGTGTAGAGAGGAGGCAGGTTCTGGATATGGCTAGTCTGGTATTGTCAGTGAGGAATAGCTTACTTCTGTACAGTGAGCCAAGTTTGATGTGTACTTTCTTAACTGTGGTGGCTATGTGTTGGTCAGGTCTGAGTTTGCTGTCAGTTGTCACTCCAAGGAGTTTTGTATGCTCAACTGGTTGGATGACTGTGCTGTTTGCTGAGAGAATAGTGAAAGGAGGGGTGGTCGGTGATCATTTGCTAATGGGAAATAGTATTAACTGTGTCTTTTTGGGGTTGAGGATTAGTTGTGATTTACTTAAATATGTTTCTATATTATTAAAAGCTTGTTGGGCTACTATTTGGAGGCCTGGTAAGGTATCTGCTGAGCAGATTAAAGTTGAATCGTTTGCATACTACTTTAGCATGTGTTGTGGATGAGGCTAGATCATTAGAGAAGATGGTGAAAAGAAGGGGTCCTAATATGGATCCTTACGGGACTCCAACCAAGACAGGAAGAAGTGGTGAGAGTTCGGATTTCCATCACACTGCTTGTTGTCTGTCAGAAAGATAGCTTAGGAACCGGGAGAGGGAAGTCTTTGATAGGTTTAGTTAGGCAAGAGTACTAGGGAGTTTCTGATGGGAGACGGTGTCGAACGCTTTTGACATTTCTAAGAAGATTGATGCTACTTGCTGGTTTGAATTTCTCAACTGCTTGATGGTGCTAGAGAAATTAATCAGGGCTGTGATGATGCTATGTTTTGGTCTGAAACCATGTTGAGCGAGAGAGATAAGGTTGTGAGATAACAGGTATTGTAGTAAATGAGTGTGGATACATTTTCCAGAATTTTGACACAAGGGAAAGGATGGCTATAATTCTGTAATAGTTTAATTCTGTTGATGTTCCTCCTTTATGCAGAGGGGTGATGTAGCAAATTTTCCATAATTTTGGGACATATTGTTCTGCTATAGACCTATTTACCAGAATGGAGATAGGCAGAGCTATGGCATCAGCTGATAGTTTGAGGTACTCATTGGGGAGCTGATCAGCTGCTAAGGAAGAAGGTTTCAGTTTTTTTAGGATTGTTCTTATGGTGTTAGTTGGGACAAGCTTGAGGTCAAAAAAGTTGTTGTTAGTGTCCACATTAGGAGGAAGAGACAGAGGGGTGGAATTGCTCCCTGTAACTAAGGAGAGGATGGTGTTTATAAAGTAGGTGTTGATTGTGAGGCAATACTCACGCTTTGGATATTGGTTGTTGGTTCTGGAGTTGTAGCTTTACCTGGGTGGAGGAGTGAGTTAGTTGCTTGCAAGAACTTTTTGGGATTGTTTTCATATTTGTTTTGCATAGTTGTATAATATGTTTCTTTGTCTAGTTTGAGTTTTTTTTTTTGTTTGACTGCGGAGCTGCTGGTGTACTAGCAGAGTTTTATTGTCTTTTGTTGTTTGGTATTGATACCAGGTTTTGTCCCTTAGTTTTTGAAGTTTAATGGTTTCTTTTGATATCCAAGGCAACGAGCTGGTGCTAAGCTATTTTGAATAGCTAGAAATGTGTCATTGAAGTATGTTACAGCCTGGTCAAGTTGGAGATGATGGAGTGGTGTCCAGTTGTATTTATTAAGCATGTCTATGGATGCTTCATTGGAGAGGTTTTTGGTATTTCGTACAACTTTGTAAACTATGGTTCTGGGTGAGATGAGCTGATGACGGATTAAGTAGGTAGGTCTATGGTCACTTAAATTATTTTGAAGGCATCAGGAGAGATCCTTGTGGATGGTACTGTTGATAAGGGACCAGTCTAAGATAGATTCCCTTTTGCTATGTTTATCTATTCATGTGGGAAACTGGATTGTTTGGGAGAAACCATGTAGATTTATGAAGGTAGAGGGGTTATCACCAGTGCAAGTGTTCCAGTCTAAGTTGAAGTCACCTGTAATAATGGTTTCATGGGTGTAGGTGGAGGCTGTCCAGGCTATGAGTTCCTCAATGGCAGTGGAAGTATTCTTGGGAGGCATGTAAGTGGCTATTATGGTAATATTTTTCTTTGAGTTGATTCTGAGCTGTGTTACTAGAACTTGTTATCATAAGGGTATTTGATGGGTAGGTAGTCTATGCTTATCTTTGTAGAAGATTGCAACCCCACCACCCTTCTTTCTGATCCTATCTAACCTGTGTACGCTATAACCTTGTGGGAGTATGTCTGGGTCTCTTATATGGGGTTTTAGCCAAGTTTCTGTTGCTATAAGAATGTCTGGTGAGTATTGTGCAATGACTGCATGAAAGTCTGTGATTTTGTTAACTAGGCTTCTAAGGTTCATGTTAAGAATGAGAAGGTCTGTAGTTTTAACATGAGGAAGGGGTGGAATTGTAGCCATGATGGTATGTTGTGCAGTATATGGCCCAGGATTGGGGTGTATATCACCACTACGGAGAATCTGCGATAATACACATACATGTTTGGGTGACAATTTGGGGAGTATGTGAAGGTGTTTGCTGAAGTGGTTAATGATATTACTGAAAACTACATGTTTGAAGTGGAAGTATGCAATAGGTGTATGATTATAGAGTTGGGAGGAGATGGCAAGGTAGGGGAGTGAGGAGTGGATGGTATTAGCATAATATAGTGTGGGGCTATGGACATGTTGTATCTGTAGGTGACTGTAGAATGTTAGATAGTATGCAGATAGCAGTAGGGTATAGAGTGTGGGCAGGAGAAAGAGCATGGTGTATATTCTTTTTAAAAAGTAGGTTACCTGGATGGCATGATGAAGATATAGGAAAGAGGGGTGTTGGTGTAGTGTGGTGGGAGTAGTGTGATTAAGGACTGTTGCAATTAGGTTGTGTGAGGAGAGTTAGGAGTGTTACAAATAGTGTGATTGGTTAACTAAGGTGTGACTGACAGATGGAGGCTAATTCTTGACTGGGGAAGTTAGGGGAGTGGTTAGCATTGGTATAAGTCAAGGTGGTTCAGGGGTGGGTGGGAATGGGGGTAGGGTAGTGGAGCAAAGTGAGATCAAGCATGGCGAGGGCGAATGGAGTGGGCTGGCACCCCCTCACAGAAGAGTGCAAAGAAAAACAATCAGTATGAGAAGTAGAAGCTTTGGAGCTATAAAGTAAGTGAAAGCAAGGAAGAGGTAAAGGAAGAAAGGTAGGAGTGTAAGCAGATAGTTGCAGACACTATATTTATGGCCTTGGTGTGTAAGTAAAACAAAGGAAGGCAAATCTATCTGGGGACAAAATACACCAAGTAAATGGTACTAGCCTTACTTTACAGGAATTCAAATGGGGAGGCAGATTTAGTTGAGACAAGCTACAACAAGTTTATTATCAGTTGTGTCAATTAGTGGCAAGAGACCAAGCTATAGTTGCCTGGGGTGGGGGTGGGGAGCCCTTGAAGGTGTGAAAGCCAGCCAAAGTAATGTTTAAAAATAACTAGTAAAAGTAACAAATATGCTATAAAAAGAAATGTAAACAACTTGTCATAATGTTTAAAACACAAGTATTAAGGACCAATTCTGCTAATAACAAGAAACTGCAAACATCCAGTCACCTATGCAGAATTGTCTGGTGGGTATCCTTAAGAGGTGTTACTCTTGGCTTGCAATAACTGTAGCGTAGCAGTGATCCTACTTGCCAATGTTGTAGTTGCTGGGGGGCGAGCTGTGCTGAAACAGGCAGACAAATTGTGCTATACAGACTTGTCTGGTGGGTATCCTTAAGAGTTGTTACTCTTGACTTGCAATAACTGTAGAGTAGCAGTGGTTCTATTTTCCAATGTTGCAGTTGCTGGGGGGGAATCTGAGTTGTGCTGATTAAGGCAGACCAAGTATGCTATGCAGACTTGTCTGGTGGGTATCCTTAAGAGGTGTTACTCTTGGCTTGCAATAACTGTAGCATAGCAGTGGTTCTATTTGCCAATGTTGTAGTTGCTGGGGGGCTACCGAGCTGTGCTGATACAAGGAGTCCAAGTGTGCTATGCAGACTTGTCTGGTGGGTAGCCTTAAGAGGGTTACTCTTGGCTTGCAATAACTGTAGGGTAGCAGTGGTTCTATTTGCCAAAGTTGTAGTAGCTGGGGGGGGGACCAGAGCTGTGCTGATATAGGCAGACCAAGTCTGTTATGCAGACTTGTGTGGTGGGTGTCCTTAAGAGGTGTTATTCTTGGCTTGCAATAACTGTAGCATAGCAGTGTTTATATTTGCCAATGTTGTAGTTGCTGGGGGGGGGAGTGACATGAGCTGTGCTGATACAGGATGACTAGGTGTGCTATGCCGACTTGTCTGGTGGGTATGCTTAAGAGGTGTTACTCTTGGCTTGCAATAACTGTAGCCTGGCAGTGGTTCTATTTGCCAATGTTGTAGCTGCTGGGGGGGTGACCCGAGCTGTGCTGATACAGGCAGACCAACTGTGCTATGCAGACTTGTCTGGTAGGTATCCTTAAGAGGTGTTACTGTTGGCTTGCAATAACTATAGTGTAGCAGTGAGTCTATGCGCCAATGTTGCAGTTGCTGGGTAGGGGGGCCAAGCTGTGCTGATACAGGCAGACCAAGTGTGCTATGCAAACTTGTCTGGTGGGTATCCTTAAGAGGTGTTATTCTCATCTTGCAATAACTGTAGTGTAGCAGTGGTTCTATTTGCCAATGTTGTAGTTGCTGGGGGTGGAGGGGGACCCGAGCTCTGCTGATACAGGCAGACCAAGTGTGCTATGCAGATTTGTCTGTTGTTTATCCTTAAGAGGTGTTACTCTTGGCTTGCAATAACTGTAGCATAGCAGTGGTTCTATTTGCTAATGTTGTAGTTGCTGGGGGGGGGGGTCCAATCTGTGCTGATACAGGCAGACTAAATGTGCTATGCAGTCCTATTTGGTGGGTATTCTTAAGAGGTGTTACTCTTGATTGCAATAACTGTAGCGTAGCAGTGGTTCTATTTGGCAATGTTGTAGCTGCTGGGGGGGGGGGGCATAAGCTGTGCTGATACAGGCAGACCAAGTGTGCTATGCAGACTTGTCTGGTGGGTATCATTAACAGGTGTTACTCTTGGATTGCAATAACTGGAGCATAGCAGTGGTTCTATTTGCCAATGTTGTAGTTGCTGGGGAGAGGGTCCCGAGCTGTGCTGATACAGGCAGACCAAGTGTGCGATACAGACTTGTCTGATGGGTATCCTTAAGAGGTGTTACGCTTAGCTTGCAATAACTGTAGCATAGCAGTGGTTTTATTTGCCAATGATGCAGTTGCTGGGAGGGGGGACCCAAGCTGTGCTTATACAGGCAGACCAAGTGTGCTATGCAGACTTGTCTTGTGGGTATCCTTAAGAGGTGTTACTCTTGTTTGCTATAACTGTAGTGTAGCAGTGGTTCTATTTGCCAATGTTGTAGTTGCTGGGGGGGGGGTGGAGACCCGTGCTGTGCTGTGCTGACACAGGCAGACCAAGTGTGCTATGCAGACTTGTCTGGTTGGTATCCTTAAGAGGTGTTACTCTTGGCTTGCAATAACTGTAGCATAGCAGTGGTTCTATTTGCCAATGTTGTAGTTGCTGGGAAGGGGGGACCTGAGCTGTGCTGATACAGGCAGATGAAGTGTGCTATGCAGACTTGTCTGCTGGGTATCCTTAAGAGGTGTTACTCTTGGCTTCCAATTACTGTAGCATAGCAGTGGTTCTATTTGCCAATGTTGTAGTTGCTGGGGGGTGGGACCCGAACTGTGCTGATAAAGGCAGAGCAAGTGTGCTATGCAGACTTGTCTGGTGGGTATCCTTAAGAGGTGTTACTCTTGTTTGCAATAACTGTAGTGTAGCAGTGGTTCTATTTGCCAATGTTGTAGTTGCAGGGGGGGGACATAAGCTGTGTTGATACAGGCAGACCAAGTGTGCTATGCAGACTTGTCTGTTGGGTATCTTTAAGAGGTGTTACTCTTGGCATGCAATAACTGTAGTGTAGCAGTGGTTCTATTTGCCAATGTTGTATTTGCTGGGGGTGGTACCTGATACAGGCAGACCAAGTGTGTTGCAGGCGTGCACACTGAAAAGGGGCGGGAGAGAGCTTCCTCACCATAAGCAGGCCAAAAACAACTATTTCAAAATGACACCACTCAAGAAGACACACTAATATAGACTAGCTAATGTTATGGAATGCCAACATTTTTTGGGGGTTCATGTGTGGGTCATTGAGGGGCTTTTGGTAAAACATCTTGTCGAGAATAACCTGTTTTTTGGTTAGGTTGTGGAGGTCTCGATATGTTTGAAGGAGCTCTGTTTATTTATTTAGTACATGTTTGTTAATCATTGCAGTAGTCCGATACACAAGATCACAGGATCAGAGGGGATTACTAGGCTATCGAACCAGAGATCATTTTAAGCCAAGCCATTTCAACCCAATGTAATGCTGTAGAGGTACTAGTCAGTACCCAAGATTGAATTTAGTGATGACTGCCCATGTCCAGGAGGGCTGTGAGTGCTATCCCCAGTAAGAATTTACGGTGCCCCATCCACTCATCCAGATTCCTCTTGAGCAGTGTCATAGAGGTGGTCTGTTTCACATGAATTGGTCGCTTGTTCCAAAGACATGGCAATCGCTGGGTATTAAATCTGTTCCTCCAGCATGTCCTATTGAAGTCATAGGCCATGTTTTACTCCCTGGATTGGGTAGCTCTAGACCCATTTGAATTATGGATATGCAGTACGTTCATTAGGTTTGGGACTTGGATTGCTGTGTAGGCCAGGCATAAGTATCTCCTAAAAAATCTATACGATACGGAGTATAGTGACAGGGATTTTAGTCAGTCTGTGTTAAGGCACATGTTGGAGGCCTTTGATCTTCTTTTTTAGAAACCTCTGAGGTCTCTCTAATTGCTGTACATGCTTAGTATGATACATACTGAATGGGGCGTTATATTCAGTTATGGGCCAGATAAGTGCCAAGTATAGTGGGGTTATAACTTCTTTTGCTCTCGAGGCAATGCCTTTATTAATCAAGTGAGCTATGTGGAAAACTTTCCTTCCAATGGTAGGCATGTGGTGGTCGAAGTTAAGGTAGCTGTCAACCTGTAATCTCAGGTCCCTTACCACTTCCTGGGTACAGAGGGTATTGTTATGATTTTAGAGTGTGAAGGGACATTGTTTGTCCTGAAGGGAATAATGATGCATTTCTTTGCATTCACTTTGAGAACATGACTAATCCACCAGTCATTGGTCTGTGTGAGACCATCCCGGAATATACTGACATAATTTGAGAATTCAGTGATTACACATAGTTTGCAGTCATCTACAAACCTGATTAGCCACAACCATTTAGTTTTGACCTGAACTTCTGAGAATTATATACCAATGAGTAGGGGGCCCAGCATTGACCCTTGTGGGACCCCGCTGATAACGGGTTTGCTGGTTGATGTGGAGACACCCACTCTGATAATGTGTCTCTGGTGTGTGAGCCATGGCAACCCATCTTACAATGAAGGGGTTTACATTCAGTTTGCTAGGTTTATTGGTAATGCCTGTATGTGGGATTGTGTGAAAAGCCTTTGCCAAGTCAAGGTATGCTGTGTGCACAGATTTGCCCTCATCAATGGCCTTGGGTACACTTTCAAAGAAATCTACCAGATTTAACAGGCAGGATCTGCCCTTCTTGAGGCCAAATTGGGTAGGATCCATGGTTTAGATGTCACCTAAGTCTTTATTTATGAGGTCCATAAGGATACATTCCATGGCCTTACAGATGAGGTTGGTCAGGCTTATAGCTCTGTAATTCCCCATGTCTGTTGCTAAGCCACCTTTGTAGCTGTTCTCCATTTGCAGGGACAAAGCCTGTGGTTAGGTTATGATTGAAAAGGGTACTTAGTGGTGATGCTAGCTCATGTTTTAGCCTGTTTAGAAGACAGTCTGGGATGCCATCTGGTCCCATAGAGACCATGTTCTTTGCCCTGGACAGAGCCTCATTTCAGCCATTGCCATGAAGTTCCAACATCAAGAAAAATAACAAGACAAACAAAAAATAAAACACTAACATAAATAAATATAACTAGCTAGGCATTTATGATTGTTGCTGTAAGACTGCATCTGAAGAACTTTGATCAAAGCAGATATGAGGAAGTTCATAAAACAGGTGACCCTGCTTGTGGTGTTGTAGTCAGGTACACTAGAGTGGATGTACATGCACACACACAAAAAAAGACAAAGATGTAAGATAATTCAAGATATGGCAGTATTATAGGTGCCATTCCTGCCAGGGCCGGAATTATCTGGGGATTTACTCTAGGCAGGCCAGTTTTGCTTATAGCAGTGAATTCCAACAGATCAGTCTATGTGAGGTGTTATGGCATTATATCATGCCAAAGTTTTGCTTTTAAAGTTTTGGCTAATGTTAGTTTCTCCATGTTTGAACACTTACCATGCTCAGTCTCCCACTTTATAATAGTCAACGATCATGAAATTTCATAAGTTGTGGATTTCATATGTTTGTAGTTTTCCTGTAATGCTATCCTGCTTTTCATTTACATTTAGATTTCTTTATTTAACATGACACTTGTTTATAAATCTATGACTCCAATACCCGGTGAACTCCCTTCTAATTTTTACTGTGCTTTTGGCATTGTATTCCATCCACAGGACCAATCTCCATCCAATTTTATTTAACAAAAAATAATGTAAAAAAAAATGTAAAAAATTAAAAAATGGTGATGGTAAGTGGAATATTTAATACTGTGCCGTGTTAATACAGATTAGTATCGTCTGATGGAGCTGGTGGTTTTACAGGCTGGGCTTACAGATAAGGCAGGAGTTATACAGCACTAACCAACTGGAGTAACTGTTTTTCATGAAACTGATTGTTTTGTTTTACATAACTTTCACTATGGTATAATAGACTATAACAGCAGACAGTCACAGGAGTTATGCAGGGATTTATTCCCAAAATGCCAGCTTTGAACAAGAGGGTGAAGCATAAGGTATCAAATGCATGGGTCAGGAGGGAGTAAACCCCTTTTTTCACAGTGGAAGAGTTTTCATTTTCTGATGGGCATCATTAGAGGACAAAGCAATGGAACACATGTACAGTGTTGTCAAGCAATGGAACACATGTACAGTGTTGTCATTTATTCCAGCAGTATACATTTTCAAATGCACCCTGCTTGAGTTTACAGACTGCATGAACCCTTTGTCAGGTGATGATAAAGTTACTGATGTAGGATACAATGTTTTAATGCCTGCTTGTGCCAGGGAAGGTACAACAGAATACATCATGTGTCTACATATCCGAGCTGTAGAGTAAGAAAGTTTTTCTCACAACTGTAAATTTTAAATGTCTCTCTCAGCTAGTAAGAGAGACATGACATATTCTCTTGTCCTTTCCTGGGCATAAGTGGGTTTTAAAATACTATATCCAGCATCAATAAATGTGTCTAGATCACGTTATTGAAAGTTTACTTAATCGAATCAATAAATTTATTGATCGATTAAGTAAAACATCGAATAACATAAAAAAAAAGAAACTAAATGGCGTAGGCAGGGGGGCAAGAACCCCTGCACCCCCCATGTGGGATGCTGTGCCCCCCACACCCCTACTTAAATATACAAACTCCGAGACCGCACTGCATTGAGGTAAACAGAAATCTCCCCTTACAGAGATTTCCATTTACTTGTATGATGTTCTTCACTTTCAATATTGTCGTGCCAACAATATCAGACTCGATATTGTCAGCTTACGACAACGTGAAGTAGACCCCAATAAATTACTAGCTTCTCATAAAGGGTTTATCTAATCCAACATACTCAGCAGGTCAGTTAGATTATATAACCCATGTTTGGTCCAATAAAATAAATCATCTTTCTGTCAGTTAACCGGTACATATTTATGCCTTAGAGCAGAAGGAGATGACAAAGATCAGTCAATAAATTAGAGACAGTGCCCACCTTATGGTACCTACTGCGCTTTTTGGTCAGAAACCTGTTATTTATGTATTTCTTGCCTGTTTACTACTTGGGCCTGTTACTGTTAGTTAACAGCTGATAGAGATATATGAGCCAACTTTTGCTTTAAGGAAGTGATGCATGATTGTACTAAAATAAATAAAGTATTCACGATGGGCAATTTTTTTTGGGGCTAGGCTTGTAAAGGCTCCAGGGCCATTAGCCTAGTACACACCTATGAATGGTCTACTGTGACAAAGAATGGTAGTTTCACAAGCGCAATGCCTGAAAAAAATGCAGAAAACAGGCATAAATCAAGGTTTTGAAAAAGCCAGTGCTGGATAAAGAAGTAGAAATGATGTTTTGGGGGACAAGGGGATAAAATGTTAATTTAGGCATACTACAGGCTAATGAGGAAATTGATCCTGGCACCTTTAATAAAAGATACAAGCAGACAAAGCAAATTACTTTCCAATGTGTATCTAGGTTTTTAGGTTTATGGGTAAGTATTAGGAAATCAATATGCAGACAATTTCAAGCCTAGATGAAAACCCATATTCAGATGATCCCTCTAGCCTTAATGAGGGCAGGACAAGATAGGCCGAGGAAAAATTTGAGGCTGCTCATCTAATTCTCTAGGTTTACCTTGAAGGTTGTAAGGTTACCATGCTGCTTGACATGTTAGCGATGTTTATTCCAGAAAGTGGAGGATATGTTGGGATAGTAATCTATCATGCTAATATTCTTATTTATCTTCTGATAAAGATTTAGTTTCTCTAATTTGGTATTTGAGGTATTATTTGTTCTGCAAAGGAAAACATGGGTCAAAGAGGGTTGGATCTTTCATGATTTGTCATGATAACTAAGAATTTTGTGGCCACTGATTTTTTTCTTTATGAATGTCTTACATCTGTTGAATTAAGTCATATGTTTAGACAAATACATACCAAAAGGTATATTATATTATATTATATTATATTATATTATATTATATTATATTATATTATATTATATTCAATAATGGGTTTGATGAGATATGAGTAGAGAGGAATTAAGGCTTATTTGCATTTAGAGGAGAATCCTTTGGACTTAGATGACCCAGACAGAAAGCTTTCCAAATTCCTATTAGTGTCAGTGGCATTAGAGGCCACTGTTGGTGTTAGAAGACCAGAAGGTTGTGGGCTGTTGTCCTACTCCCAAGTGATTGCATCGCTGACACTGCAGTGTAGCATTAGGGGCTGCTGCACTCCTGAGAATGTTGTCCTAGAGATGAGATGTTAAACTGAGGTCCCATCAGCTTGAACTGGAGGTAGCTCAGATGGCTGTAAATGATATCACTGCACCTATTGAAAAGATTAGGGGTCCTTTATTTCTCTTCTTTTAACCATGTTAATACTCTATACCAGTTTAAAGAAGCAGAATAAATGACTGAATTTAATGACCCTCATCCCCTTCATCTTCTCTTATATAACACACCTCTTTTCATCGGGTTTAATATTGAATCCCACTTGAAAGAAAATACCAATTGAACAATTAACTTCTCATATTTATGCGGGCTCATATAAACATTTGAAATATATGCTATTTTTCCTGTTAATATAGAATTCACCAGATAAACCCTTTTCACGAATGCTAAGCTATACATCCTCCACAGAAAACATATTTTTTTATTGAACTCTCCTATTGCTTCTTAGCTACATAAAGTTTCACAGATTTTATCCCTAGCAAAGACACCTCCTTCATTAAAAAATACACACATTTCTTTAAAATAGTGTACAAATGTATTCCATGGTTTATTTCAACTGTATGTTTT
The DNA here is from genome assembly GCF_019279795.1 of Protopterus annectens. Classification (NCBI taxonomy): domain Eukaryota; kingdom Metazoa; phylum Chordata; order Ceratodontiformes; family Protopteridae; genus Protopterus; species Protopterus annectens. Next base: position 612,046,478 of record NC_056744.1, read on the forward strand.
TTGATTGACTATAACTGTATCTGGAGCTTTTTTCCTCAGGACTCCACTGAAAATGGGCCCTCAGCTCAGTTGAACCAACACGTTAAACAAATGATAATAAATAAATAAATAAATAAATAAATAAATAAATAAAATAAAATTGCATCATCAATGTATATTAAAACTACTGGCGTCACCACCTCTTTTTCTATCACATATCTAGCATCATTCATTGTATAAGCTATTTCACTCACTATTACATTCTTTTCCAGTGCAAATAATATTCCACTCATGGCACATTCTTGTCTTATGCAACACTTCATGCATCTTTCTTTATTCATCCTTCTATTCACTAACACTCTCACTTGATTATTGATATTATATTGATTATATTATGTCAACATATACATTCTCCTAATTCTATGACCTATTACGTACTTCTCCACAACATCCCACAACACTTCATGTCCTACTGTATCAAATGCCTTGCTAATATCACCTACCATAAGTTTCACACCCTCCCTTTTACTTATAATATCATTATATATACTTTCTTTGATAATATCCCTCATGCTTCCTTCCCTTTCTCCGCAGTGTTATTCTAATAAAATGAATTTATAATCTGTGTTATTTGGTGTGATGGGTCTGCAATTTGTTTATTTCATTCTTCTCATTTTTCTTCCATATAAGTTTTAATACCCCACTACATAACTCTTCATAAACAGATATTTCCCTCAACCAATCATTCACTACATTTACAAAATACAACATCTGGGCTTGATACTGACTCAACATCTATTTTCCAATTTTTCAATTTGATTCCTTATGTTTTGGAAATGTTTTTACTTTCCATTCTATCTTATTTTCCTTCTTTTTATTTCTGTCATTATACTAACATCCTCCTTTACTATTTTACTCAGATATGCAGATAGCTCCATCCTTCTTTATTATTCTTTAAATTCTCTAATGCACATCTATACATTTTCCCATTCTTCACTTTCTCTTCATTTCTTACATCATCCTATCATTGAAGATCTTACAACTATATCACCATCTGTTACCCCCAAACCTTCTTATCATACAAAATAATCAATTTCAGAGCCAACTGTCTCCCTTCTATAATACTTTGACTTTTGTTCCACACAGTTAATTTACCATGTTTTATCACCTCCTGTATTTTTTTTGCATCTTTCCATTTCTTTTTACATTTGCCCGTTAAATCATAATTAAAGTCACCTGCGATTAGAATTTTCATATTCACCACATAGTTTAATATGTAATGAAATAGATTCTCTCTTTCCTTGCTAGTTATATATGCATTTAATACTATAATTATATAAACATATTCTCTACACCTCACATCTTCAACAGTTAATCCTCCCATCCTTACAAATGTTACGTCTAGTATTTTAACTGTTTGTTAAGCAACACAGCCACTCCAGAACAATGTTTACTTCCTAAATTCCATATTATATTTCTACCCCACAATTTTTGTTTTTGTTTGCAGCCTTTCTTTACTTGTCAGGAATCTTAAATCCTGTATCAAATCACAATCCATATCAGATTTAGCATACCAGTCCATTATTCTTATTCTTCTTACAGTGTTAATAATACTGTTCACATTTACTGAAAGTACTGTCTTATAAACTATGGATAAAATGGAAAACAAAATAAACTGCCCACTACTTAAATATACCAACTAACAAAATGGAAACCTCCACTTATGGAGATTTCCATTAACTTATAGTCTTGACAATATGAGGTTCGAACTTGTAAAAGTTTGACTATGTAATAGGAACCCAAAGTACTCTTAACATTGTTGCTTTTATTTCTTTTTAAGTTTAGGGGAAATATTTTATAGTTTCATTTTCTTATTTTTATGCTTTCCCTAATTGAATATTTTTTCCTGGGTTTATGTACAAATAATCCTTAATCATAAGAATCTTATTTTTCACTGGCTAAAACTTAAAAAAAAAATAGTATCAATCCCTTCTCCTGACATCTTCTTCTTCCCTTTCCCCTTCTTTTTTCATTATTTACTCATTGCTCTTGACACTCCATCCAAAAGTGTTTGTTTTTTACACAACCTGCATTCAGGCACACGCCTTCTTGCTTATACAGACACACACACACACACTCACACACAATATATATATATATATATATATATATATATATATATATATACACATATATATATATATATATATATGTAGCTATACACACACACACATATATATATATATATATATATATATATATATGTATCTATCTATAAATATATATATATATATATATATATATATATATATATATATATTTATACTGATCTACTTCACATAACCGAATGCACAAATGTTCGAAATTCATATGGCTGAGACAATAAGAACGAACATTTGAATGTTCAAAAATGTGAACTAGACCAAAAAACACATTAAACTGTGTATAGCAGGGGACCTAAATATACTAACTCAGAGATTGCACATTCAGAATGTTGGTATTTCAAAACTTCAAATATATGGTCTGCTATCATATGGGTTTTTTGAATTTCGCATTCTGATATATATATATATATATATATATATATATATATATATATATATAAAATGGTAGAAGCATTCCAAATATAATAATCTACCACTTTTTTTCATCGTTGGTAAATATTATACAAAAGAAAGCAGTCAGTTTCTTGAATGTACTTAGTGATCGGTTATTAAAAGTAGATTATTATTTTATTCGGAATGTTTCTTCCATTTTTTTCTTAAGATTTTTGAATTGTATTTAGTTACAGATTTACTGGCAAGTTGGATAGTTCTTTTAGTCTTTAGATATACATATATATATATATATATATATATATATATATATATAATTTATTTATTTATTTATTTGCATTTGTTGACTGGGAGAGTCCAAAACTCCACATTCAAATGTTACAGATATTCTACAGTTTGAGAAACATAGCATTTAAAAAAAAATATAGACATAGTTACAGCTGTAGAACGTAATACAAGATTAAAACATAGTTGTAAAACAGCTGTAGAACATAATACAAGATTAAAACATAGTGACAGATGTGGAACATAGTTACAAATGTAGAATATAATGCATCAGTAGACAACTGAATAAAAGGTGTTTGGGAGGTACATAAGATACATTAACAATTGTTGCAGTTGCAAGAGCATATCCTGCAAGTTTTTAGGTGCACTTTTAGTAAAGATTTGAAGTGGGTGCAAGATGTTACAGAGGTAATTGAGAATAATGCTTTCCCAGCAGAGTTATTGGCTCCTAGTGACTGTAGGAGGTTTTTTTGTTTGCTGATCTCTGTCTGGTGGTGGTAAGAGGGTTGGTAGATTCCTGTGGGGATGGGACTTTTATATAATGCTCCTAGTTTTTTTGTGGACGTTTTTAATAGTTATGGATATATGAATGTCAAAGCTCAGTTTATTGTCTATTTCCACTCCAAACAATTTGGTGTGTCCTGTAGGATGGATAGTGGTCTTGACTTTTGCTGTGATGTTAAAGTGAGAGTTGTTTTGGGTACATTTGATGGGTTGGAAGATTAATAATTTAGTTTTGTGTGGGTTGAGTATTAATTGGGCATCAGATAACCAAGTTTCAACAGCAGAAAAGGCATCCTGTGTGACTTTTTGCAGTTCGGGTAGGGAGTGGGCTGTGCAGATGATGGCTGAGTCATCTGTGTATTGCCTGAGTGTGCCATGTGTGGTGGCAGAGTCTAGGTTATTGGTGAAAACAGAGAAGAGTAGGGGTCCAAGGATGGACCATTGGGGAATCCTATGGAGACAGGTAGTTGGGGGGATAGGTCATCCTGCCATACAACGGATTGTTGGCAGTCAGACAGGTAACTTTGAAACCAGTCGGTAACTGATTGAGAGAAGGATAGGTTATTGAGAAGAGAGATGAGTTGTTTGTGTGGTACCATGTCAGACGCTTTAGATAGGTCTAGGAAAGTAGCTGAGGAAAGATAACAAGCATTTTTATGTTACAGGATAGTGTTAGTGAAAGAGAGTAAGGCAGTGGTGGTGCTATGGTTTGGTCAGAAACCATGTTGGGTGTTGGAGAGGAGGTTGTTAGCAAGGAGGTGATCTGAGACCTGAGAATGGATGCATCTCTCTAGTATTTTGGAGAGTGGAGAGAGACTAACTATGGGGCAGTAATTAGTTAGCTCTGTGGAGGGGAATTATGTGTGATACTTTCCATAGTGTGGGAATGTAACTTTCTGACAGAGATCTGTTAATCAAGATGGATACTGGGTAGGCTAGAGCATCAGCTGCAATTTGTAGGCATTCACTTGGGAGGCTGTCTGCTACTAATTTGGTGGGTTTAAGTTTAGTTAACAGTTTAAGTATATATATATATATATATATATATATATATATATATATATATATGCATGTGTATATATATATCTATATATATATATATATATATATATATATATATATACATGTATATATATATATATACACACACACACACACACACACACACACACACATACACACACACATATATATATATATATATATATATATATATGTATATATATAGTTATGTCCTTTATCCACACATTGGTTACATATAGCACCTTGTCACACTCATTAATTAAATATGAAAAGTCCCCACAAAAGAAATATGATTATGGTTGGCTAGCATAGTGTAATGTCCCTCTATGACCAGTCATAAAATAACACTTCACAAATGTTTTACCATGTTTTTTTTACATTTCATAACAGCCTCCAACCTCTACCCTCTATTTTATAAGCTCCTCTCATCTCTAACTTTCACAATATATTCAACAGTTTCACATAGACCCTGCATGCATTTTTTTAACATTATCTTCTTGCAGTTCATCAATTCTAAACAGCAAAGTAACATTTTTTTAACATTTAAGTTACTATTACTGTCAGAAAACAAATAACTGTTCCACAGATAAATGTCCTTCCTTCTGTTACACAGTTCCAGAAATTTCATCCCCGTCCATCGGTTTAAGTTATAAATATTTTCTGTCCCAATATGCATAAAAAAATGAATTTCTTGAGCTTTAAAACCCAGAACAATTACCAAAATTGACCTAATATGTAATATCTGTCTATTACAAAATCATTTTTTGTTCTTATTCATAAAGTTTATCTTATCTTTTTTTAAAAAAAGTTTTACTTACAGTTTGTTGCTGCTTTCTTTTTTACCTATTGTCACTGCTGCATAAATTGAATTACTGCAATATCTGCTGCCACAAAACTAGACATTTTCTCAGTTTGTTGCTGCTTTCCTTTTAAAGTTTCTGTCACTGCTGTATAAGTTTTAACTGCTGCATTCTCTGCTGCCACATCCCCTGGTTCCTTTTCCAATTACCATCTTCAGCACTTCTGAAAACATTATCTGCCATCTCACCTTTTAAAACAGCACTCATCACCTGGATCATCCTACTCAATTATTTTTGACAGAACTTCATCTGCAAGCCCTTCTGATGCCACTTCTGTTATCTGTGCCACTTTGATAGACTCACTTTCTTTTTTCTTCATGCTGACAGGTAAACACTGCTCATTTGTAAAATCCACCACACAGGAATCTTTATTTTCATTTTGAAGCTCCATATTGAACAGTTTTTCTTCAGATTCTCACTTTCCACATCCAAAGTCTCCATAGCTTTTTTATCCTCCTCCATGCTGCTGATTCCTTTAGGCCTCTTCGTTGCTGCTGTACGAGCCCTCCAGTGCCGTTTAGCAGTTCCAAAGAGTAGGAGTTCTTTATTGAAAAATATTACTTATATACATTATTTACATAATTGATATTGTATATATTATTTACATAATTTACAATTTAATACAATATATGACAATTTTATGTAATTAAGCACTTTCCCACCTCTTTTTTACCAAAGCCAATAACATATTTTCTTTAGAATGTCTGCTATCCATTTTCCATTAAATTTAACTTCATTAAATCTCTCCATTCATAAAGTCCATAAACTATAAAATATTATTCTATCAATTTTCTTCGCTTCTTTTTTTTTATCTTATCATGATATCCATATTCCAACATATCCGTGTTAATATGTTCTACCTTTTCCAAACCTTTCAGCATTTTATTTTTACATATTTCTTCCCATAACTTCTTTATTCTAGCACATTTAAAAAAAATGTTCTGTTGTTTCAGGTTTTTCACAATAAATGCATATCATTTCTTGTATTCTTTTGTAAGGCATGTTAGCCTTTACATGTAGTTTACCTACTGATAATCACCACAGAAAGTATTTGCAGTATATATATTTTTATACCACATGAATGTCATTTTAATAATGTTCTTCTTTTTCATCTCTAAATGTTTCCAAGAAAATATAGAATAGTCTTCTTCTTCTTCTTTCGGCTGCTCCCATTAGGGGTTGCCACAGCAGATCAAGTGTTTCCATTTCTTCCTGTCCTCTGCATCTTGCTCTGTCACACCAACCACCTGCATGTCCTCTCTCACCACATCCATAAACCTTATCTTAGGCCTTCCTCTTTTCCTGTTACCTGGCAGCTTCATCCTTAGCATCTTTTTCCCAATATACTCAGCATCCCTCCTCAGCACATGTCCAACACAACGTAATCTTGCCTCTCTGGCTTTGTCTCTAAACCTTCCAACCTGGGCTGACCTTCTAATATACTTATTCCTAATCCTGTCCATCCTCATCACACCCAGTGCAAATCTTAACATCTTCAGCTTTGCCACATCAAGCTCTAACTCCTGCCTTTTTGTCAATGCCACCGGTCTCACTACCCTCTTGTAGACCTTCCCTTTCACTCTTTCTGGTACTCGTCTGTCACAAATCACTCCTGACACTCTTCTCCACCCACTCCATCCTGTCTGTACTCTCTTCTTCACCTCTCTTCCACACTCACCATTATTCTGAACTGTTGATCCCAAGTACTTAAACTCATCCACCTTCGCCACCTCTACTCCCTGCATCCTCACCATTCCACTATCCTCCCTCTTATTCACACACATATATTCTTAGTCCTGCTGACCTTCATTCCTCTCCTCTCTAGAGCATATCTCCACCTCTCCAGGGTCTCCTCCACCTGTTCCCTACTCTCACTATAGATCACAATGTCTTCTGCAAACATCATAGTCCACGGGGACTCCTGTCTGACCTTGTCTGTCAATCTGTCCATCACCATTGCAAATAAGTAAGGGCTCAGAGCTGATCCTTGATGTAATCCCACCTCCACCTTAAACTCATCCGTCACTCCCACCGCAGACCTCACCACTGTCACACTACCCTTGTACATATCCTGTACCACTCTTACATACTTCTCTGACACTCTTGACTTCCTCATACAATACCGCAACTCCTCTCTAGGCACCCTGTCATATGCTTTTTCTAAATCCACAAAGACACAGTGCAACTCCTTCTGACCTTCTCTGTACTTCTCCATCAACACTCTCAAAGCAAACATCGCTTCTGTAGTGCTCTTTCCTGGCATGAAACCATACTGCTGATCACTAATCATCACCCCCCTTCTTAACCTAGCTTCCACTACTCTTTCCCATAACTTCATGCTGTGACTGATCAGTTTAATCCCTCTGCAGTTACTACAGCTCTGCACATCACCCTTATTCTTAAAAATGGGTACCAAAACACTTTTTCTCCATTCCTCAGGCATCCTCTCACTTTCCAAGATTTCATTAAACAATCTAGTTAAAAACTCCACTGCCATTTCACCTAAACACCTCCATTCTTCCACAGGTATGTCATCTGGACCAACAGCCTTTCTGTTCTTCATCCTCTTCATAGCTATCCTTACTTCCTCTTTGCTAATCCACTGCACTTCATGATTCACTATCTGCACATCATCCAACCTTCTCTCCCTCTCATTCTCTTCATTCATCAACCCCTCAAAGTACTCTTTCCATCTGCTCAACACACTCTCTTCGCATGTGAGTACATCTCCCTCATTATCCTTTATCGCTCTTACCTGCTGCTTATCTTTACTAGCTCGGTCCCTCTGTCTAGCCAATCGGTACAGGCCCTTTTCTCCCTTCTTAGTGTCCAACCTTTTATACAACTCTTCATAAATAGTGTTCTTTCATAATGTTTAACTACCATTCTTTCCTATTTTTTCAGGTATATTCACTTTTAACTTCCATAGGAATATTTATTTTGATATTCCTTTATATCTTTATTCATATCATTTTGTTCTTTTCCCCTATTTCCACCCCCCCCAAACATTTATATTTATCATATAAAATGTATCTTGTCAAATTATTATTCTCTTTTTTATAACTTATTAAGCCTTTGTACAGATTTAATGAAGCTGCATGAACAATTGGGTTTATTAACACCAGTCCTCCTTCTTATTCCTTTACCTACAAAATTCTTCTTCTCACTGCATTCAGTGTAGATCCCCATATGAATGAAAATATCATTGACATATATTTTTTTAATAATTAATGGGTATCATATATGTACTTACTACATATGCTAACTTACCTCGTAAAATAGAATTTATCAAATATACTTTTTTCTTATATGATAGCTTATATAACTTCCAAAATATGCATAGGATCATAAGATCATAGGAGGTACTAGGCTAATGACCCTGGGGCCCTTACAAGCCTAGTCAAGAGTTTATCCCCAAAAAGAACCCTCAGTTAGCACCTGTTGCCCTTGTCAGTGAGGGACACAGGTGGAATTCCTGGGACAAATTTGTGGTTTCCCTTCCACTCATCAAGATTGCACTTGAGGAGGGTCAGCAAGGTACTCTGTTTGACATGTATAAGAAGTCTATTCCAGAGACAGGGCAGTCTCTGGGAGACATACCTGTCTCTCCAGCAGGTTTTGTTGATGTCGCATATTAAATTTTGTCCTTTCAAGTGGGCAATGCACAAGGAGTTAGACTTACCTGTATGGAGCATCTGTAGTAGGGCAGGGTCCAAGATTGTCTTGTAGTCGAGATGCAGATCACATCTGAGCAATCTGTACAATACCGAGTAGAGTGATAGTGATTTGAGCCTGTCCACATAAGACAGGTGTTGGAGGCCATGGATTCTCTATGTGAAGTATTTCTGTGGCCTTTCCAGTTGATGCAGATGCTTGGAGAGGTACATATCAAACAGGGCATTATACTCAATTATTGATCTAATGAGGGAGGAGTATAGAAAGGTAGTAACCTCCTTTTTTTCTGGATGCAATCCCTTTACTTATGAAGTGAATCAAGTAAAAGGCTTTTCTGATGACTGCACCTACATGATGGTTGAATGTGAGATTGTTACTAACCTGAGTACCCAGGTCTCTCACCACAGGTTTTGTGTTTATGGGGGTTCTCTTGATGTGGTAATCAGTAGGGGCCATGCTTTTGCCGAATGGTATGATGATTCTTTTTTTACATTTAGCTTGAGACCATGACTTGGGCACCAGTCGGTTGCTGTGAGACCCTCTTGCAATATGTTAACATAATTTTGGGAGTCAATGACAGAACCAAACCTGCATTTGCCTGCAAACTTGGTCAGCCACAGGTCTGTTGTCTTTGCCTAGACATCTAAGTAATAGATGCCAAATAGTAGGGGTCCCAGGACAGATCTCTGTGGAACTCCACTAGTGACAGGTCTGCTATCAGAGCTGGAGGCACCTATTTTGACTTTGAAGATCCTGTCAGTGAACCAGTTGGTCACCCACCTGATGAGATTGTGATTTAGGCCAAGTTGTGTTATCTTTCTGATGATGCCTAACTGGGGTATTGTGTCAAAGGCTTTGGCCAAATCAAGGTAAGCTGTATATACTGACTTTCCCTCATTCAGGGCCTTGGTGACAGTCTCAAAGAAGTCAACCAGGGTCAACAGGCAAGATCTGCCCTTGACAAATCCAAACTGGGTAGGGTCAAGTGCTTGGAGATTGCCTATGTCTTAGTTTATGAGATCCATAATAATATGATTCATGGCTTTACAGATCAGATTTGTCAAGCTAATGGGGTGATACTTTCCAGGTTCAGTAGTGGCACCATATTTATGCAAGGAGATGACAATGGCAGTTCCCCACTCTGCTGTAATGAAGCCTGTACTTGGGCTGTGGTTGAATAGGGTGTTCAATGGCAAAGCCAGTTCTTGCTGGAGATGGTGCAGAATACAGCATGGGATACTGTTATGTCCCATGGAAGCTGTGTTCTTTGCCTTGGATAGGACCTTTAACACTTGATCTACTGAGATGTGAGGTACAGGACAAGTATCGCAGATGTCAAAAGGGCCTTTGGGGAGGACAGGGAGGTGAAGTTTGCACAGAACCTATAAGCTAGCAGGTAGGCTAAGTCAACAGGGTCAGTGTAAATGATACTGTTAAGTACTAATTCAGAACAAACCTGGGCTTTGCCATGGAGGTTCCTGACATAACTGAAGAAGGAATTGTGATTTCCCTTTGTTTTGGAGGCTAGTTTTGATTCATAATTGGCTTTGAAGGTTTTGGAGGAGATCTAATTTGCTTGTTGAGGCTAAGGAGGGAGTTTTTCCAATTTGGAATTTGTTGCTTTTTACAGTTTATTGCTTTTGTTGTAAAGCCTGTTGATAGCGGATGTCCACCCAACACGTTTGTGTCTCCTTGAGGAGCAGATTTTAGTTCTGCTTGGTATGGCTGAGTCCATGCAGTTGTACAGGTGCTTGTATACTGCATTGGCATACTGTTCAGCATAGTTGTCTGCATCCTCTGTGGGGCAGTGGTGTGAAGCTATAGATTCCCTCTCTTAGGAGGTTGTAGTCAGCTTTTGCAAAGTTTCTTAGCTTGTTTATGGCTGGGTGGTTGGGTGGGTAGAAACTTTGAACGAGACAGCCCAATGATCTGATCTCACCAGGGAAGAACATACTTGTCTCTTATTTCCCGAATAATTTTCTTGCATTGTTTTTTAGTATATTCAGTTTTCCCAAATACTATTCCTAATATAGCTATAGTCTCTCTATTAAACTGTATATCTCCTATATTTCCTGTGAATCCAAAACCTTTACTTTTATCCTAATTTATACACAAGTCAATTGTCTAACTCTTTCATTAACTTTTTAATTGTATCAGCCATCCCTTCTTTATTTTTAGTAATTAATACAATAGCATCAGCATATGTAAGTATTATTGGTAATCATATTCCATCCATCATCTTATATCTTGCTGTATTTAATGTTCTGTTGATTTTATTAACAATTATATTAATAACTAAAACAAATATCATACCGCTTGCTGGGCATCCTTGTTTTATTCCACATCCTATTTTGGTTTCTTCACTTAGCCATCCAATTAAAATTATTATTATATATTTTTTCATATATGAACTTAATTACTTTAACTATTCTATCACTTATATTGTAAGCCCCTCGTTTATTCCATAAAGCTTCATATTGTATTTTGTCAAATGCCTTACTTAGATCTCAGACCAAAATTTTTGCTTCTACCTTATTATTTACAATATTGTCTATTACTTATTTTGCTATCCATAGTAATTCTTGACTTCCTTTCCCTTTTCTACCAAATATTGTTTGCTCAAGCATCTTATCTACTATATTTGTTAGTCTTTTAGTTATTATTCTCATAAATGTTTTATAATCTGTATTATTTAATACTATTGGTCTCCAGTTTTTTAAATCATCTTTATCTCCTATTTCCATATACATTTTATGATTCCCATATACATATGTTTATGGACTATTCCTCTCCTTAACCATTCATTTAATACTGCCACAAAAAAAGGATTTTTTGCTAATTTTCCATATAATTGTACACATGATATTCAACACCATCCAGTCCTGTAGCTGTATCCATATTAATATATTTTAATGTTTCATTTAGCATATTTTTTCTAGATTCTCATTACAGTCTTCACTTAGTTTTTAAACTATCCATTTATGTTTTATTTTCATTTCCTTTTTTACAAAATTCTGTTCTATATGCTTTTTAATCACCTCAAATATTCCATCTTGTGTTATTATCTTTTCTCCTTTATTATTCTTTAATTCATATGTTCATAGATTCATAGGTAGGTACTAGGCTATCGACCCAAGGGCCTACGTAAGCCTAGCCAGCAAGGTTCCATCCAAGAAAGTTATTTTCCTGTGCCACTGTCCAGCAGAGACACAGAAGTGATCTTTGGGGTGTATTTCCTATTTCCCATCCACTCATCAAGATTTTTCTTGAAGAGTGCTAATGAAGAACTTTGCTTGACATAGATGGGTAGCTTGCTCTCTTTTACTAATGTATTTAAGTAAGGTGCGACTTCTTCGTTTCTTCCTTTTAAACAATATCTTTGTTTATATAACAGTTTTTAAATATTTTCTTGGTTTATATCATATATTCTGTACTCTACAAAGTACAGTACAAAAAACTTTTTTTTTTACCAAAAAAGTTTCCCCACAGACAGAGGTGGGATCAATCATTACCCAAAAATTCAGCTCAAAGGAATTATACAGCACCTTATTTCAAACAGAGTGACTGTGGGCAACACAGGCAGTAAATGTGAATAAAATAGCTAACACTGTCAATGACGTTCATATTATCAACTATACTAAATTCAGATTTCTGATATTTTTCCTTTTTTCTAAGGGTTTGAAATTTCTTCCCTCAGGGTGTTTTAATTTGGTAGATGTCTTAACAGAAACTAAACTATATTTTAGGAAGCTAAAAGTGGCCCTCTTTTACAAAAACAAAGGACAGTCTAATACTACTTCTATAAATAGTTATTTGGGTGACCCAAAGAAAAGAAGTATTTATAATCCCCCTTGAAAGATGACATTTACAACTTGCAAGTTAAAGTTAATAAAATGAAATACTGTGTTTATAATTTAAATAAAATAGAAAGGAATTTATCTGAGACATTAAGGCATGACAATTCAATACATATTATGAAACCAGAGAAGGGTAGGGGTATGGTCCTTTATGACTCTCATAATTATTCTAGGGTCATGTTAGATATGTTAGGAGATTGTAACACCTATCTTCCAGTCTCTGTTAATGACATTAACATTAGTTATAGAATAATTGATTGTTTTCTGGAAGAATATTTGCTTGACCAATAAATTTCTTTGGACACATATAATTTTTTAAGGTTAAATTTCCAGTGGCAGCCACAATTTCTGGTATTCCTAGAGTTCACTAGAACTTAGAGAATCCACCTTTCAGACCAATTGTGGCTAGCCAAGGTTCAAAGACCTATCCTATTGGTATAACTGTATAGATTTTGATAGGTGGTTGAAGCCTGTTTGTAAACAAGTTAATCATTTTTTAAATTATTCCTGAGATTTCATAGGTAGGTTAAAGGATGATTTATGGTCCAAAGATTTAATATTTTTAACGATAGATATAGTAGACCTCTTTTCTTCTATTCATAAGGAGGAAGGTTTAGACATTTTTTGCAACAGTTTATTACATTTTAATTTATTTGACACAGATAACACCAATTTAATAAATGAACTCATGAGCCTTGTTTTAGATGGCAATTTTATTTATTTTGAGGTTGAACTTTATAAACAAATAAAAGGGGTGGCCATAAGAGCATCTTGTGCTCCCTTTTATGCTAACCTAGTGTTGTTAGAATGGGAAAATAAAATGGTGTTTGTCAGTCCATATATAAAGTATATTAAGCTTTATGTTAGGTATTTGGATGATTTATTTATTCTATGGAATGGTCCTGAGGGTATCATTACTGACTTTTTGGAGTATATTAATAATTCATCAGATTTTTTAAGGTTTACTTATGAGTACAATTTTAATAAAATTCACTATTTGGATACCCAGATAACAAACACAGAGGCAGGTTTTAAATCAAACATTTTTAGGAAACTTACTTTTAGTAATACACATTTAGAGTTTACTAGCTGCCACCCCTTTAGTAAAAAAAAAAAAGAGTATAGTTAAAGGGCAATTTATAACAGCTGCAAGGATGACCTCTGATTATAATGATGTTAAAGTTGAATTATCAATATAGCTAGAATGTTTATTTCTAGATGCTACCCTGTTTCACTAGTCACAGATACTATGGAATATATGTTGTCTCAAATGAAGCAAAATATAAACACCTTTTAGGAGCAGCTGTTAGCTTCCCTATGCAGTCTCATTTACAGTCTGGTTATGAGAGGGCTTTAATTTTAGAATATGATCAACATGCTAAAGAGGTTACATTTTTTTTGTAATAATTAGGGTTTACTTAGAGGTAAACCCGTATTTTATCAAATTTTAGGACATTGTCCATCTTTTGTTTTTAAAACTGGTTTCAACCTAAAGCAAAGTTTTGAAAGCAACGTTATGCCATTTACTTTTAGCTCTAAAGCCATTTCAGTGTCTAAATGTTGATCTTGTAGACAGTGCATATATATATTCTAGAAGACAATTCACTTATTTTGGATAATATTTTGCATTCTAAAGTGAATTTTGTTACAGGCAATGCCTTTCTAAAGGAGTGATTTATTTGGCCAAGTACACCTGTTGTCCAACATTTTATGTTGGTAAAACAGAGAGAGCACTTAGGTCTAGAATTTATGAACATTATTATGATATAAAAAAGCAGAATGTGAATAATGCTTTGTTTAGTCATTTTAGGAACAATTTTCAATGTTATTCATTAAAGTTTGGAATTATATATAAGCTTGAGTATTACATTGTTCTGTGATTCTGATGAAGTCCAACTTTTACACGACAAAAGCTCGTAATCACAGTTTGTTTCAATAAAGTGCTTTTGATCACTATTGATCATGCTGAGGTTAGCACCAGACGCGGTGAGTTTAGAACTCTTTTGGAAGATAGAGAAACTAGATGGCAATTAAAGCTATTGGTTACACCCCCATGGATTAATGATAATATTTCTTTGCAACCCATTTTAAAATTAAGGGCAAATAAATCTGAATAGTTTTTTTTTTATTTTTTACTTTTTAGTATAGTATTAGATTTATGTCTTATTGTATTGCATGGCTTGGCATCTTGTTGTCTATATGTTTTTATGTGATCACTTTAAGCACTTTAATTAGTGACTTAATTGGTTTATTGGCTGTGTTATATAAGCTTGAGTATTACATTGTTCTGTGATTCTGATGAAGTCCAACTTTTATATGACAAAAGCTCGTAATCACAGTTTGTTTCAATAAAGTGCTTTTATTATAGTTTGAAGTCCTTTCAGCTGGAGCCATACTTTTTTATTCTTCTGAGTTGCTTATATCATATATTTCTTTTTCTTTCTCAAAGAAAAATATTCGCTTTTCTTTTATTATTTCTTTAAACACTTCTTTTGACTTAGTTGTTTATATCTTAATTTCTCTATTCTTCTCTTTTCATCTTGACATTCCAAAAAGCTCTTGTTCTATTCTTCTTTAAAACTTATTCAGCAACTTGTCCATTTTCCATAAAATATTCTTATACCTGTATGATCTTTCCAGAATTTATCTATTTCTTTTCTTATCATCTTTATTTACGTCGTTTTCATTAAGCCTTTTAACACCTTTGCCTATTTTTATGTATCCTTCTTTCTCATATACCTCTATTCATATAGCTATATGATCAGAATAAAAAAGTCTTTTTTATCCCTTTTTGCAATACTTTTAAGCTATCTGATACTAAGAAATAGTCAATTTCTGTTTTAATTTCTCCTCTTTTATAAGTCCAATGCTTGTTATCCCATATGTATAACTTTCCACTTTTCATTATTTCATGTATCATTTTAATATCATTATTTTTCTTTCCTATTCTTAAATTGCAATTATAATATCCCACTAATATTATATCCATATTAATACCTACATAATTTAGAATTTTTTAAACATTATTTCTCTTTTTCTTTGTAACATATGCATAATAATGCAATAATTCTATAATCCTTTGTTTTCCATCTTAAGTCTAATATTGTTATTCTAATTTGACTATCATAAAGTCCAAGATTTTGATATTTTCTTTACATAGTAAACATATACCTGAACATGTGTCTTTTCCCATATTCTAAATAATCATTCCACCCCATAGAACTTCAATTTACAATCTTTCTTCTACTGTCAGAATCCTAGTAACTTCTAATTTGATAATATGCATGTCCATTGAAGCACACCATTATAAAATACCTATTCTTCTTCTGATATTCTTCCTACTATTCACATTTAAAGCTAAAATCTTCAGCTTTTAAATAATATTGATGTTGTTCTTATCTCATCCTTTACTTTTTTTATTCTCTTTCACAAATATATTTTTAAATTTTCTTTTCCCCTCTTTTCCCTTTGGAATTTTTTTTCTTATCACTACTTGCCAGTATACATATTCTTCTTCACTTGTTTAAGCATCTCTTCTTTCCCTTCTATTTCCCTGTATTTTGCCTCCAATATTATCTTTTTCCCTGTTTTTATTCATTTTGTATATTTTCATCATATTTTGACAATTTCTACATTTTCTTCACAATCTACCCATATATGTCCAGTTTTTTCACATTTTTTACATTTCATATCACATTTTTTGCTTCATGTCCTGCTTTGCCACAAATAAAATGTTTTTGTTTATCACATTCACTTATCAAGTGATTATATTTTTCCAAAAAAAAAAGCATGCTATAGGTTGCCCTCTCTGTTTAACACATCCTCTATTACTATTCACATTAATCACATTAGAAATATGAACAAAATTATCGCATTGCATTTTCAAAATAATCCCACATTCCCAACCCCCAGTCTATAGACCTCTTTCATTATATATTTTTGTTGTGCCCATCACATCTTTGCATATTGTTTTAAATGTTCTTTCAAGTAATCTTTTTCAACTTCCATTCTAAATTATAAACCTTTTTTTTTGTCTCTCTGTGAAATGCCTGTACTACATATTCATTCCAAGGATTAGTTATCTTTTTTTTTCATATTTTTCTAAGAAATTTTTCATATACTGTCCTGATTCAAAAAATATATCACAGTACATTTCTTTGTTGATAATAAAAGGTCTTTCCTCCATAGGTAAAACACCCAGTGGTACAACTATAGTGTCCTATACTTCATACCTGCCCAGCCCTGTTTCTTTCTTACTGCTTATTCGTATTACCTATTTTGTCATAATTTTTTCCATCTCTTCACTTCTTCTTACTCCCTCTTTTACTGCCTGTGCATATGAATTCCTTTTTGTTGTGTGTTCTACCACCTCTTCTTCTTGTATTTTCTCCATGATTTTGCCCCATGACTCAGCCAGTTCACTCACCAGTTAACTTTGGTTGATCATTTATTTTAAATAAACATCCCGCATCCTTCTGGATTGAAGGTTAGTAATAATACATTTCTGCTGACTTTCTTCTTCTCTCTGGAGTAGCTTTCCCTGAAATAAGACTTCTGAATCTGGAACAGCTTCACTGATTTTATTTAATGCTTCATTCTCCTCCGATATCAACAAATTATCTATTGTTTTCAATTCATTTAGCTGCCTTTAATGTACAGGATCAGTCATCTCCATGCTCATTTTCTCCTTCTGCATACTTGGATTTTGTTTGCTCACACTCACCATACTTCCTCCTGTTTCTCTGGACTACTTATGCACCTGGAACGAAAACAGGAACTAGGACATACAAACATCAGTAGCATCCCTGTACACTAATGAGTAGGTTTTTTTAATGTACTTATACATTACAATAATTTACATATTTACACCTATTTACAAATCTCTATACATTATAAACTTCAGTTTAAGCATCCCCCACTCTTTTATCCACAACCAGAACATTATTTTCTCCAGAATCTTTATCAAAGTCCATTTTCCATTGTATTTAATTTCATTGTCTCTCATTCCATATAGTCCATGAAACATAAAATATTACTCTGTCCATTTTCTTCACTTCTTTTTGTTTTCATGCACCACAATAACCACATTCTATTATGTCTATATTTATTTGCTCAAATTTAAAAAAAAAACTGTTCACCCAATTATGTTTACATATTTCTTTCCACAAATTATTAACTCTTTCATATTTCAAAAACACATGCTCAGTCTCAAACTCTCCACATATCTTACATATTCTGTTTTGCTTATTCTTGTATAACATATTTGCTTTAACCAGCAATTTTCTAATAGACAGTCTCCATAAGAAATCATTACATTCTTTAATCTTTTTATAGTTATTGTATCTTATCGCTATTGCTTTTTTCTCATATATTTATAAATATTTCCAATAAATTGCTTTCATAATATTTAAGTACCATTCCTTTCTATTTTCTCACATATATTCTTTTTTATTTTCCCTAACACAATTTTGTTTTGGTACTGTTTAATTTCTTCATTCACAATGCTTTTATTTATTTTTTTTTCAACTTCCATTCCTTCCCACAGTTCTTTGTATATAGTATAATTTCTATTAAGTTTTTATTTTCCTTTATAAATCCTTTTAATACCGTATATAGAATTAAAGATGCTGCATGTACTATTTGGGTTTATTAAACACAAGCCTCCTTGCTCTTCTTTCATATATAGAATCCTTCTCTTGAAAGTATTCACGCTAGAGCCCCATATAAAAGAAAATATAATTAACATTAGTTCCTTTTCATGCTTAATAGGAATCATATAGATGCTAGCAATATAAGCAATTTTTTTTATTACCACAGTGTTCAACAAGTCTGCCTTTTTTCTATTTGAAAATCACACGATTTCCAAAAAATAGTCATATCCTTTGCTTCTTTGAGTACATTATCACATTGTTGTTGTCTGTATTCATTCCTTCCAAATATTATCCCTAATATATCTATATATTTTCATTGAACTTAATACCTCCTATCATACCTTCAAAATGAAATCCATTGCTTTACTCTTTATTTATACTTAAACCAATTTTTTAAAAATGTTATACTTCATTTCTCATTTACTTCTATCCATACTTTAGTTTTAACAAATAATACAATATCATCATCATAATTATACATTATTGGCAATTGTACTTTCTTCATCTTTTTGTATACACCACTAATTGATATTTTATTAATTTCCTTCACCAATACTTTCATAACTACTGAGAAAATTACACTGCTAGCTGGGCAGCCCTGCTTTATTCCACATTCTATTTTTATTTCTTCATCAACCCAGCCATTTACATTTAGTTTCACATAGTTCCTTTCATAAACATATTTTATTACTTGTAATATTTTTTGCTTACATTTTATGCCTGCAAAATTCCCCATAATGATTTATATTGAATATTATCATAGGCTTTACTTATATCCCCTATCATAACCTTTACTTCTGCAGTTTTATTTATAATATCATCAATTATTTCTCTTATTATCCATAATAACTCTTGACTTCCTTTTCCTTTTCTTCCAAATACATTTTGGTCATATATTCTATCCATTTTATGTAACTTTTTGTTATTATTCTCATAACAATTATAATCTGTATTATTCAATGTTATAGATTTCCACATTTTTATCTCCTCTTTATTTCCTTTTCTAAATATACATTTTATAATTCCTGTACATATCTCTTTCTCTCTAATTCCAGTTTCTAACCATGTATTCATAGCTTCTATAAAAATTATATTTTGCCATTCCTTCATTTCTTTATACATACCATCTAGTTCTGTTGAAGAATTCATGTTAATAGCGTTTAGAATTTCATTCAGTTCTTTCATACTTATTTTTTTGTTCTAAATATTCATTATCTTCATTAATTTTTCACCTTTATAAATTTGTTCTGTTTTCTTCTCTTTTAACAAATAATTCTAATACATATTCTTTAATTATTTCATATAGTCATTACTGCTGTCTTATTTGCTTACTTTCCGTATTTTTTAATTCTCTTATTATTTTACTTATTTTATTATTTTACTCAAATATGGCACTACCTCTTCTTTCTTTCCTTGTAAATAATACTTTTGTTTATATAACAAGTTGTTAATTTTAATTTGATTACTTTTATATATTTCTCTTTCTTTTTCCTAAAAGGAATTTTTATTCTCTAATTAATAACAGTTTGTGTTCGTTCTTCCTCTGTTAATAATCTGATATCTCCAAAACAAATAGGCTGACTGCAAATACCAGGATGACCAAAAATACACATATAAAAGACAACCAAAAATACACATATAAAGGACTTGTCCATTTTTTATGTTAATAATCTGATATCTTCTAAAACAATATCTGCATCTATTGCAGCACACCATTGTAATATACCTATTCTCACACTTAAAGCTAATATTTTCAGCTTTTAAGAACAGTTAGTATAATAAAATGTTCATCCTTTTCCTTTCTTATTTTCTCTAAGCATTATATTTTTGAATTTTCTTTTCCTTTCTTTAACCGTTTTCCCTATTGAATTATTTTCATTTCTTACTATGCACCAGTCAGTGTATTCCTCACTTATCTCCTCTGTTTCATTTTCCTTGTTACTTTCTTTAACTTCATGTATAACTCTAGCAGTCACTTATTTTTGTACATTTTCTTGTATAATACATTCCTCTGTCTCTTTCTCCTGTATAACTTTACTTCCATTTTCATTTTCTTGCACATTCATTTCACATTCTAGCCATGAATGACCAGTATTGTCACATTTTTTGCACTTTAAATCACATTTTTTAATTATGCCCTGTTTTACCACATAAATAACACCTTTTTATCACACTCATTGATTAAATGGTTATTCTTCCACTAAAATAACAAGACTTTGGTTGACCCCTGTATTTCATAAAACTCCTATTACCATGAACATTAATAATACTAGGTACATGCATAACATTATCATTTTCCATTTTCAGTACTACTCCACATTCCCATCCTCCAGTTCATAGTCCTTGTTCATCATATATTTTTGTAGTGGCCATCACTTCTTTACATATAGTTATCAAATGTTCTTTCAGTTCTTTTGCTTTGACTTCAACTCTAAACTGGATCATTTTTATTTTTTTTGTTTGTCTGTAAAACGCTTGCACCACATATTCTGACCATGCATAAATATTTTTCTTTGTTCATATGCACTCAAAATTTTTTCCATGGCCCTCACAGTCTCAAATATCAAGTCACAAAAAGTCTGTTTATATTAAAATAAATGATCTTTTGCTTTGACACCCAGAGGTGCTATGACAGAGTAACAAACCTCACACCTGTCCAAACTTTCTTCTTTTTTACTGCTCACATGTACTGTATATTTCATTTTTGTTTCTTTTACTTTTTCTTTCTTCTTTGTTCCTTCTCTAACAGTTTGTGCAGAAGTTTTTGTCTCTGGAATGTTATCTGGCACAGTTTCTTCTCCTTTTTCTTCTTCTATTTTTTCCATGACGTCACTCCATGAAATTGCTGCTGCACTTTCTGGCTGACTTTGGTTTACCATTTCTTCCAAATAGTCATCCCACAATGCCCCCCCCCCAATTGGAGGGTTGTAATTATGCATTTTTCAGAGGTAACTGTCACTCCTTCAAACAATCTCCTCTGAAAGTTTTCCTCTGAATCCATCTCTGTTTCAACTACAATCTCCTTTTCCTTCACAATCTCATTTTCTCTAGTGTGACTGTTTTTACTGCACCCATATCATCAGAAAATACTCCTGATAGTGATTCTACCATTTTGACTACATTTTCAGCAACTTTCATTCCAGCCATATTTTTCCCTGTTTCTCCAGGCCACCTTTGTACCTGGAACAGGAACAGGAAGGCTGTTGTGTCACACACAAATGCTTCCCCTACTACCAAGAGGAGGGAAAGTTCCCTGATGTCTGGCCAAATTTCTCCTAGTAGTGTACATACTATATTGGATTTCCCCTGAAAAGAGACCACTAACTGAATGTGACCAACCCTCTTAAAGAATAAATATAAGTAAATACTGTGGACATGATGAGTAAATGATAAGGAATTATCAACAATTGGCTAGATTCCTTACAGTGTCTGATTGGAGGGGTCTTTATCAACTACATGGTAAGTGAAAATGTTTTGCTTCCTAAAATGAATTATGCTACTTTTTTCACATTTAATTTGAGACCATTGTCCTTTCACCAACTGTTAACATGGTCTAACATGCTGGGACAATTGTGAGTCAGTGTACGATCAAATAAGAACAGATAATTTACATTCCTCTGCAGACTTAGAAAACCATGGGGTGGGAGTGTTGTCCTGAAGTTCTGAGCAATAGATGCCAAGTAGAAGAGAGTCCAACACTGAACCCTGTTGCATACCAGTGGAAAATGTTTTGCTTAAAGAAGTGGCACCAGCAATTCTAACCACATGGATTCTGCCAGACAACCAGCTAGCTATGCATGGCACAGCGTAACGGTTTATTTTCAGATTTACAAGTATCAAAGGCCTTGGCCAGGCCCAGATATACTGTGTACTACCTAACTGTTATCCACTGCTTCTGTTATGTTTTCAAAGAAATTAATGAGGTTAGAGATGCTGGACCTTCTTTTTACAAAGCTGAATTGATGAGTGTCTGGGGTTAAGAGATTTTCAAGGTCCAGATTAAAATGGCATGACATAATACAGTCCATAACTTTACATATGAGGCTAGTGAGATTAATTAGTTTATAGTTACCAGGGTTCTTAGTTGGACACTCTGGCCACCTTTGTATAACAGTATTGCAAAGGCTGTTTCCCAAACTTTATGAATGTAACCAGAGGATATGCTTAGATTAATTAAAGTGGTTAAATAAGGTTTCAACTTGATCATATTTTGCACTGATAATCAAGCATCATGGTGTATTATCAGGGTACATGGGTGAGGTGTTCTTAGATTATGAGAGCACTTAGAGAACTTGTTCCATAGTAACTAAAGGGGAGGGTGGTGGAATCAGTGAAGTTGCTATAACAGTGGGTGGAGCAAAATTTGCACTAAATTTGTCAGGATATTAACTATTTCCTTAGGATCTGAGTATATTATTGTGCACTAGCTGCAAATATTGTCGGGTAATATTTCTTAGCTTTCTAACATAGTTAAAGACAGACTTCTGATTATTTTGGGCTTTTTAGATGGTCTGAGAATTGTGCTTTCCTGCATCCACTGCTTACTTCTTTCCTGTCTTCTGGATATAAAACATAATCTGTTTCAGTTATGCCTCTTTTATGTGTGATTTCTTCCTCTACATATTTTAAGCCTGCCAGTTTTCATTATTTCTTTCATCATTTTTATACCATGTCCCATTATTCATTTGTCTTTCCTTAAATTACAGTTAAAATTGTCTACCATAGCAATAGACAGGTCCCAAGGGCCTGATAACCACTGTCTTGAAGACAGGGACTTAAACACTTTGCAGCTCTTGTGGGTTGCTGCTTACACTCAAACTTGAATTTGAGATTGAACACCCAGCTATGGAAAGTAAGGGGAATTTTAGGCTTAGGGAGAGGGAGGGGATTTATGGTAGAGGGAGTAAGAGGGGACTTTTAGGGTTAGGGAGTGGGAATGGAAGTTTACAGTTAGAAAACAGGAAGGATGTTTTGGAGTTAGGAAACACAAAGGAATTTTAGGCTTAGGGGGCAAAAAGGGAGTTTTAGAATTAGGGAGTGATCAGGGAATTTAGGTTTGGGGTTGGAGTTGTAGGTTTAGGGATTAATTGGGGACTTGGGTTAGGGAGGGGGGATGGAGGTTTATTGTAAGGGAGCAAGGACTTCGGTTGAGAACTAGGTAGGAGTTTTAAGGGTAAAGTTTAGTTTCTGGCAATGCTGTATAGTTTGATAATGTTGGGTAGAAATGTAAGATTGGGTTAGTGGGAGTCTGAGCACTTACTTTTTTGAGGTAATGAGCTACTGGCATGCATGTACCTGTAGCAGACCCCAGTAGACATATTCACTATCACGTATGTCCATATTTCTTCAAATAATTTTGTTGTCATTTACATTTTTGTACACTTAAATCACAACTAATATTAGCATCTTCTGTTTTTTTTCTTATATCATATATTAATGTTTTCCATACTATTACCAATAGTACATCCAATATTCTAACAAAACTACAATACCTGAACACAAATCTTTGCCTAGTGTTCAAACTACTTCTGTTCCCCACATAATCTCAAAGTATGTCCCTTTTCTTGTTTCTATCCATCTTTTATCCAGTAAACAAATTATATTGACATCCACGCGTCTGCACCATTCAAACGCTGTAGTCTTCTTGCATCACTTTTCATACTACTTTATTCAAAGACACATTTGTGTTAACATTTTCTCTTTTTATACATTCTTTTTTATTCCATCTTTAGATTTTCTTTTTCTTCTTATAACCTGTCCCTCTTCTTCTTCCTTATACTTCACTCTTGTTTTCCATTAACATCTGATTTTTTCAGCACCCCTTATTCTTCTGTCCTAATTTACTACACCCCCCTTCATATTTTCAAACTCTTCCTTCCCAAGTTTTCCCTTATTTTCAGCATGTATTATTACAACACCCTCCAAACCCTCTGTATCTATTTGCTCTTCTTCATTACTCTCCTCATCATCTCTTTCTTCAATTAATCACTAGGCAGTCAAACTAAAAATGCTCTTCACTCCCAAATTTTCTAAATGACACAACTTCCCATACAAAAAATCCTTTAAGTTGACCACAATATTTAACATTTTCTTTCTTTCCATTAATTATTACCAAATTAGGGACATGCTTCAATTTTTTCTCTCAATTTTAATTTTACAAAAATATTTCATCCCAGTCCATATTTTCTGTCATCCACGTTCACTAATCTTGTGACAAATATAAAAAAAAAAATAATAATAATTCACTTTCCTTTATATCAGTTATTCTAAACTGAACATTTGAAAATGTTGTTCTTCCCAAGGGCAACCATTGTTTTTTCTTCACATTCATTAACATATTTTTCAAATGTTACTTTACAAGAAAGCTCATTACCTATATGAATTAATGCCCTGATATATTTTATGCTGAAACTTAAGAGCATAATAATATTGCCCAAAACAAAATACCTGTTTATCTGCTGCTCAGCCATCATTTTAATCATCATCATCATCATGGGTCTTTTTCACTAAGTGCCTGTTCCTTCTGTGTCTAGTTCTACCACAGCAACCTTTTTCTGCATGTCCCTGGTTCCAGAGGCAGCAGCTGGACAAGTCTTCTTTGTGATGCTGCTATTTTCCCACTTCCATCTACTAATCTCCCCATCATTTCACTCAGTTGCCCTACACAGAGCACACCTTTAAAAAACAGCTAGTCCAATGATGGGACATGCTTGCTCTCCTTCAGTTATACTTTCACTTTTTCTTTTCCTTTTTTAACAACCAGCTCCTCTCCAGTCACATCTCCAATAGTCCACTCTACAGCTATGCTCCACTGCATAGTGTTCAACTCCTCTGGTTCATCTTTACAAAACATCCACTGCAAGATGAAGTCATCCAGATGCCTTGGTGCAACATTTACTTCTACACTTTCCTCGACCATACCTCCTTTTTTAAATACAATTTCTCTTCTCAATGCTCATCCACCATGATAGATTTCCTGATCACTGGCTACAGCCTTCCAATGCCACCTAGCAACCATCTCAAAAACAGCAGGGGAAGTTCTCTCATGCATTGGCCAAATTTCCTCTAGTCAGTATGAATTCAACCTCAGGACTTCTCTGAAAAGAGGCCATTAGCCATGTCAGACTAACCTAGTCAACAATAAATAAGTAAATAATGTGGTTAATTTCTGATATAGCATTTTCCACTAACCTCCATCCTTTTTATTGTATCTTTAATAGCCAAAATCTATTTGCTGAACTGTATTCTCTAACCATAATATTATATTGAAGTGATACCCACTGGTTTATGCTTCACTTTGGAGTATTTTTTTGCTGTGTTTGCATTTCTTGGGGAAGATTAGCATGGAAGATTTGTTCCTCTTATGCTCTAGTGTTATAATTTTGTATATTTTTTATGTTGTATTTCAGTTCTTTGGTCTACTTTGAGAAGAAACTGAGTCTCAGTGGAAACTATGGTTATAAAAATCAACAGATACAAACAAAAACTTGTCATTACCATGTTATGTAAAAAGTATTGTTGCTTCTGGCCAGTAAAAGGTCACATTAAATTAATTCCCAGTTAACAGTTTTATCTTTCTCAAATTTTGAGGTAAGTTTTAGACGAGTTGTGTATAAATAGGTCCTACTGCCATGCTAATGCTTGTAATAGGCCCACTATTACTGCAGCACGTCAATATTTACATGTAGTACTTTCAACTCTAATGAACTTAGCTTTGGTTTTGTGTCACATGGTCTGAAGGAGCAAAGCAAAAGCTATACGAATCTATATTTTTACAGGCTTCTCCAAATAAACCTTTATCATTTTACGTGTCTTCCTTGTACACTGATGAATATGCCAAACCAGGGTATTTCACAGATTCTAGGGAAACTTTTATATACAAATCTTTGTATGAGAATTAGAGTTTTATAATGTTTCTTATTACTAGTGAATCACTTTTAAGTTATGCCCTGCTGGCACAATGAAGAAATATTAGGTTGTGTAAGGGTGAGTCATGCAAAAGGTGCTTGAAGCATCTGACTTCTAAGGCCTCATTGCCCTCTCTGTTAGTAATTATAAATGCACCATCTACATAAGATTAAATGGCAATTTGATTGTTTCTTTAAGATCGGATTATTTTTTAGATACTGCAATGTTTCATTAGTACACTGTCTTTAAAAAAGCTACAATGTTTCTTTATAATTAAGTTTGCAGTATCAAAACACAAATTTTCAAGATTTGCTGTTGTTTCAATAAAATAACATAGTTGTTCATTAGAATCTATCAGTTCTTGGAGCTCATTACCTAAGTAACTACATATTTTGTTATTATTTATTTTATTTTATTTTATTTATTTTACATTTGTTGACTGGGTTAGTCTAACTGGATATATGTCCATTTTCAGTAGAGGCCCGTAGAGAAAAGCTCCAAGCATAGCCAGTGAGATAAATATACATTATACACAGTCATAACATGATTTGCTGTACATTATTTAGATTATACATTAAAAAAACTTATACAGGGTTATACATAAAAAGAAAATTTATATAGAGTCCTTTAGTAAGGCTTAGGCTAAGATCTAATACAGTAAACAAACATAATATAAAAATTAGTTTTTTTTTGTGTGTGTGCGCCTGTTTTACAGATGTACAAACTTATGCTTATATCTAGTGTAGAGGAGGACTAGTACTGTTAGAGTAAGTAAACTCTTATAGAGTTCCAAGAAGGAAAACCTGTTAAATACTATTTAGAGGTTAGTTTACTAGTTAACACTGGTAGGTGTCAGACTGACAGAGCAGAGAAGTATAGGGAGAGCAGGATGGGAAATTGAAGTTATTAGTCAGGGTTAGAGCAGGGACATAGCCAGTGTGTTTTAAGATATTCTTTAAGATGTTTTTTAAAAAGCAGTGTGGAAGAAAGAGTTGAGAGTTCAGTTGGAAGCTGGTTCCAGGTTTTTCCCACAGTGTTAGTGAATAGTGAGTCCCCAACCTTGTTGTTTGATTTAATAGTGGAAACTAGGACCTTATTAGCTGAGCATAGAGTTGCAAGATTTTTGTATGGGGTAATCAGATTAGTGAGAGCTGGTGTGTTCTTAGGGTGGTAAAGGATCTTTTGGGTGATAATAAGTTGTTGACAAAATAGTTGGTTCTGCAGTTCTAACCATCCCAGTTGTTTGAGGTTGTGGCATTGGTGGGTTCTGAATGGGGCGCCAGTGGCAAATCTGGCAATGTTATTATAGCTGGTTGCGAGTTTGCTAAGGTTATTTTTAGATAGATTGGTATAAATGGCAGAGGCATAGAACAGGGTAGAGATAAGGTGGGTCTGGGCAATAGTAGAGCTAGCTAATGGCATAAGGAAGCGTTTCATTCTATAAAGGGAGCCTAGTTTTCTGTTGACAGATTTTATAGTAGTATTAATATGATCATCATAGCTGAGGTTGTGGTCTATTGTAATTCCTAGGAGTCTGGTTGTAGTGTCTGGAGATATGCTAGTACCATTGTTAGAGGTTACTGTGAAATGAATTAGTGGTGACTTTTGGGTAGGAGCAAAAAACAATAATTTTGTGTTTTTGGGGTTCAGGAGGAGGCAATGTTGCATGAACCAGATATAGATTTTTCCATGGGAAAAAACTCTAATGATACTTTTAAGGAACTGCAGTGTCAGGAATATGCACAAATAGCTGGTTTGGATGAAACCTGCAAAGCAAATTGTTTTTTCATGTAGATATACATCCTTTCCACAAGAAACCATAATCCTTGGTGACTTTAACATTGACTGGAACTGTTGTAACTCTTCCCAGTCTAATACTCATATAAACTTATATGGTTTCAGTCAAACTATTACCTCCCCTAACAGAACCCATAAACCTAGCAACAAGCAAACCATCTTAGACTGGATTCTAGTTAACAGTAACCCCCTTTCCTATAAATCAGGCATACTTCCTGATGATATCAGTGACCACTCTCTCATCTTCATTATCAGACAAAAAACCCTCATTTCCAAACAACCAATCTATAGAACTGTCTGTAACAAAAAAACACCTCAACCAAGCTAGCTTTCAAGCTGAACTCAAAGCTTGCAATTGGACACCCCTTAAATACCTACCACTTGACAAAGCTGTCTCGTACTTTAATAATACATTTCTACAAATCCTAGAACACCATGCCCCCTCTCAAACAGTCAGAACTAAGAACAAACCTACACCTTGGCTCACTAAGGAGACAAGACAAAAAATCCTTCAAAGAAATCGAATTTGGTCGAAATGGAGAAATACTAAAAACCCAACTGATCATGAAATCTTTAGACAGTTAAGAAATTCTACAAAAAAATCAATAGTCCAAGACAAAAAGAACCACTACCATAAGCTCCAACAAACACAAAACAAAAACCCTCAAAAATTTTGGTCGGTTATAAATTCCCTACTCCACCCTGGCCACTCCAAAACTCCAACCCCAGCTAACTTAACCCAAAATTCTCCCAGCCAAATTGCAAATTCCTTTAATAACTTCTTTGTGGACTCTGTCCAAACATTAGCTAGTACCTTATCACCAGCCAGCATCCCCAACACACACTCACAAAACACTTTACCTCCTCCCCTCCAATTACAGCCTCTTTCCACCTCTCTTATCCATGCCCAGCTTCAAAAACTAAAACCATGTACCCCCTCACCTGACCTCCTTACAGCTGAATTTCTGCAAATGGCTGCTGGAGTACTTGCTTACCCTATCTCTATCTTAATTAATAGGACCATCACAGAATGTACTGTACCATCTCTTTGGAAGGTCTCTTATATTATACCTCTACATAAAGGAGGCAACTCAACTGAACTTTCTAACTACCGCCCCATCGCTCTACTTTCTCCTTTAGCTAAAATCATGGAGAGATGCATTCACCAGCAACTTCTCGATCACCTCCTCCAAAACAATCTTTTAGCCAACTGCCAGCATGGTTTAAGGCCTTTTCACAGTACTACTACTGCACTTTTATCTTTCTCTGACTCGATTAATAAAAATCGTAACAACAACTTACTCACCTCTGCCCTCTTTCTAGACCTCTCCAAAGCCTTTGATATTGTGAATCATCACTTAATGATAGATACACTTACCACACTTTCAACTGATATTCAAACAGCCAAATGGTTTGAATCCTATCTTAAAAACAGACAACAGGCAGTCCTCTGGGACAACAACCTATCTACTTTACTTCCTATCTCACAGTGAGTCCCACAAGGCTCTATTCTGGGGCCCCTCCTATTTTATATTTTTATCAATAACCTGCAAACATTTATACCACAAACCACCTGTATTCAATACGCTGACGACTCAACCCTAATCTGTGCTGCAGCAACTTCTGCTGAACTTCAGTCCAACACCCAGAAAGTATTTTCCTTAGTGGAAAACTGGTTCTCTAAATGCTGTCTTCTTCTTAACCCTAAAAAAACAAAACTTCTACTGTTTACCCCTACCCAGAAGTCTCCTCCTATTGACTTCACACTTACATCAAAAAATAGCACTGTAATTGTATCAGACCCAACTACCAAACTCTTAGGCATAACTATTGACCATAACCTCAACTTTGACTCACACATAAATTCAACCATCAAATCAGTGAATAGAAAACTAGGATCTCTCTATAGGCTAAAACCATTCCTTACACCTGTAGCCGGGACTACTATGGCCCAAACTCACCTACTCTCCACACTTCTCTATGCCTCCCTAATTTTTACAAATCTATCTAAAAATAATCAAAACAAGCTGGCCACCGCTTACAATAACATTGCCAGGTTTGCCACTGGGTCCACATTCCGTACTCACCACTGTCAAAATCTACATAAACTAGGATGGTTGGAACTTCAAAACCAGCTTCTGTTCCAACAACTAACCATCACCCACAAAATCTTGCATCACCCTACAAATACTCCCATACTCTGTAACTTAATCAACCCCTATAAAATTTAAGCACCCTTCGCTCAGCCAATAAATTACTAGCCGCTACCCTAAAATCCAATAACAAATCAGGTAATTCTCTATTTACTAACACTATTGGAATCCATTGGAATAAACTTCCTAGTAATCTCACATCCCTTTCATCTACCCCTCTTTTCAAAAAGCATCTAAAAATCTTCCTTAACTCGCAATGGCTGTGTCCATGTACTAACGCTGGCTGAATCTACTTATATCATAACTAACCTTTTTTCTACATTTAAACACTGTTGTCAAAAATGTCCTTTTGTCTTCTTCCTTCTGTTCTATATACCTAATTTGTAAGTCATTCTCTCATGGCTCTCTTTTTTGTTATGTAATGTAAATAAGCTAGACTCGTATGACTTTTCATACCATGTATAACTAAATGTATTTTTTTAATAACCCTTTATGTCTATATTTACACATGTATATTAAGCTGTATCTATCTGCTGTGGAGCTTTTCTCCCCGGGCCTCTACTGAAAATGGACATATATCCA
Organism: Protopterus annectens; assembly: GCF_019279795.1. NCBI lineage: Eukaryota > Metazoa > Chordata > Ceratodontiformes > Protopteridae > Protopterus > Protopterus annectens. The sequence goes on from NC_056744.1 coordinate 612,077,307, forward strand.
GCTAGACTAGCCCGGTCAACAAATGTACAATAAATAAAAATAAATGTCACATGCTGTAAAGACAGATACATATAAATTACCAATAGTGTCTCATATTTATCATTTACTGATGTGTGTCTGTCATGGTTTCCTAAATGCTATGTTTTATCTGCATTAGTGGATATTTGTCCAAAATTTTAATTTACTTACTTTTATTTTTTTATTTAATCTACTTATCTGGTTACTTTTAGTTTTTTTGCCTTCTTGTTGAACAGGTAACCCACTGGACACAATTGTACCTTTTCAGTGGCAACTCAGGACATCCTGGCTACGCGACTTGCTCAGAGTCACATAAAAGGTAAATGAAGGTGGAAAGAATCAAACCTGTACTCTTGACACAGGGAGAAGCTCATTAACAGCTTAGACTCTGAGCTAACTGACAGACTTCTTAAGATTCAGCATTATTTAACTTGGCTACTTCTGATTATTTTAGTTGTATTTGTTCTGCTTTCATTTGAAGTCTATACCAGTACTCATGTACCGTTATCATTCAGTTTAAACTACAACAGGATATCACAGTCCAGACTAATAATGTATGTAGACACTATCAGGAATACCATTCCAATACCTAATCACATCAGTTATGGAGCAAAAGTAGTCCAAACAACAGTGAAATGCAAATTTATGACCACTGGTAGCTAGGGACCATGTGACGTAAAAAAAATAAGAATAGATGACAGGACAGTAAAGTTCCCTAACTCCACAAAATTCTTCTTTCCTCAATTGAAAAAAAAAACATGTATCAATCATTGGGTGAAATGTAAGCCAATGAGGAAAAAAGCAATTATTAAGTAGTCAAAACCACCAAAAAAAACATTCATAGTGGACAAGTATGGAAGAGACTGATTAACCAGGGCCTCCATTCCTCCATGAAGCAATAGAAAAGGAAACTCATAAACTTTCATTATCACTATGCTCTAGTTAAGTGAGCTCATAGTACATGCAGCAAAATTCAAATTTAGGTTTACTGCCCTTGATATAAAGCAGCAGTACAGTCACTGTTATGGAAGTCCCAGCTTACCATCTCCCATTTCTGCCGTAACAGGATCCAGCCAATCATCTATAACCTCATTATCTCTAATACAGGGAAAAGTTACTGAGTTAGTCTTCTTAAGTTTGCCTTTATCAGACAAATGTTAGGATATTGATTTAAAATTATGAAAAAGAGGGAAGATCAACCTTGAATTCCCATAATACCTTGTTCATCTCTTGAAAAAAATGCCCTACCCAAATCACTTTTATCCTGACATATAGATCTAATATACATGCAGTATAAGAGACAAGTTCTGAACACTGAATGTTACTTTGAAGGGTGAAGATAACATCATCTAACATATTCTGAAATGAAAAAAGTAGAATAATAATTATAAATAATCTTCCACTGGAAGATATACATCCAATACAACTTAAGCATGAACTTATACATTGGAAGAAACTCTTGCTAATACTCAGCAGGGAAAAGAACATTAATTTTCATCTCCATACTTCACACACAAATGGCATGTCTTTCCATACATGTTAAGCAGATTCTAACTACTAAATGTTGAAATAGAATGCAAAATATCTGTCACCCATATGACTGAAGAGCCCTTGACTTTAGTCCACTAGACAGACAATGGTAAAGATCTCCTTGTAACAGTCAACAGTCTGTGCATTACTGCCCCCTATCTCACCCTTGTCCATAGGTGGCTTTACAATTCTACAAAACCCGAATGTCTCCAAACTGAATATAATCCCCATATAATACTATGTCTGCCAAATGACTATGGAGAGTCACCTCCACCAAAGAGGAGGAACTTAACCAAAAAAGAAGTGCTAGCCACAAAAAAATGAATGTGTCAGTTAAAAACTAATTTTACAGAATTATCTGCATGTAGGCTACACCACTTCACCACTTAAGATGAGTGGGAAGGTGCAGAACGGAAAAGAAGGAATGTACATAAGTAAATTACATTTCCTCCTCTGTGATGTTACATTGCTAACTCTCATCTCTGATTTCTCATGGAAGGTAGTCAAGAGAAGAATACCACGCTTAGCATAAAGGTATAGAACATGTAAGCAGGTATGCTGATGACACTTAAGCCAATCAAGGTTTGAAATACTTGAGGAAAAACTCTTCTTCATGCAGCCATCCCCTCCTAACAGCTCTAGAGCTAGACTTATCCCATATCTTAATATTGCCATGAAAGAGCGGATACATTTGCTGTTTATATGACACATCCCTGTCCATCACGCTACTATTAGTTCTAAAGCAAATGTTTGCAACCCCCACTACAGCCCTTGTATGCCCGTTCTACTGCAGCTGGTCTTTTACAAGAATGCAGATACAGGATAGTGTAGACAACAAAATGTTTCAAATAGTCATTATAACATTTAAAACTGAATTTCTTGCTCAATCCATTGGAATGATGGAACTCCACTGAAAAGACTGCTATCTTTTTCTGGTATTAAGAAATGGGTCCTGAATTGCCCAAGTGTAGCTAGAGCCAGTATTTAAAATATTTAGATTTATTAAAAATAATCAGTATATCAGTAAACCATAGCACCACCACTGCTTTACTCTCCTTTACTAACACTATCCTTCAGCATAAAAACAATGGCTATCTCTCCTCTGCTACTTTCCTAGACCTATCTAAAGCATTTGACATGGTCCCACACAAACAACTTATCTGTGTCCTCAATAACCTATCCTTCTCACAATCAGTCACCAACTGGTTTCAGAGTTACCTGTCTGACTGCCAACAATCCATTGTATGGCAGAATGACATGTCTCCCCAACTACCTGTCTCCATAGGGGTTCCCCAAGGATCCATCCTTGGACCCCTACTCTTCTCTGTTTTCACCAATAATCTAGCCTCTGCCACCAAACATGGCACACTCATACAATACGCAGATGACTCAACCATCATCTGCTCAGTTGAGTCCCTATCCAAACTGCAAAAAGTCACACAGGAAGCCTTTTCCTCTGTTGAAACTTGGTTATCCGATGCCCAATTAATACTCAACCCAAACAAAACTAAACTACTCATCTTCCAACCCACCAAACATACTCAAAACAACTCTCACTTTAACATCACAGCAAAAGACAACACCACTATATACCCAACTGAACACACCAAATTGCTAGGAGTGGAAATAGACAATAAACTAAAATTTGACATTCACATATCCATGATCATAAAAAAGTCCACAAAAAACTAGGAGCGTTATACAGAAATAAGCAATTTCTCACCAAAGCAGCAAAGATTTCAATAGCAAATTCCCACCTTATCTCCACTCTGCTTTATGCCTCTCCAATATATACCAACCTAAGGCAATGTGATCTAACCAAGCTAGAGACCTGCTACAACAAAATCGCCAAATTCGCTACAGGGGCATCCTACCATAGTCACCACTGTCTCTCACTTGCTGAACTGGGCTGGCTTGAACTTCCTCACCTCCTTCAATGGTATCAGCTCTCACTCGCCCACAAACTAGTAAACCATCCACTAAATGTCCCATCCCTCCAGAATCTACTCCAACCCTATCGCACCATCAGACCACTAAGATCCAGCAACAAAAATCACTTGCAGATCACTAAAGCCAATAACTCTGCTGGTGAAGCACTATTCTCTTGCACCATAGCCAAATTATGGAACTCCCTCCCACCCACAATTACCTCCATACCATCATGCACCTACTTCAAAACTTTACTAAAAGCGCACCTAAAAACATGCTGGCTATGCCCCTACAACTCCCACTCTAATATCACCCACCCCATCCAACCACTACCTTTCTCCACCCCCACTAACTACCTTGATTATAGCAAGCTCAGATGCTCATAAGCCTAGTACTTATTATACAGCAGGAACTTCTTATTGTAACACTTGTTAATGTCGGTTATGTACTTCACAGATAAAGATTCTAGTTGTCTACTGATGTACTATGTTCTTCATCTGTAAATATGTTGTAAGTAATTGCTATGTAAATTGTTAATTGCTATGTAATCCAATGTAACTACTGTCTGTTTATTTTAACTGTGGAGCTTTTCTCCCTGGGCCTCCGCTAAAAATGGACCTACGTCCAGTCGGACACTCCAGGTCAACAAATATAAATAAATAAATAAATAAAAATAAATATCACCGTCATCATCATCATCATCATCATCATATATTAAATGCTGCGAAGAGCACTTTTGGCTGACATCAAAGATTGAAACAATACTAATTTCATGAACTTGAATTGTACTTTGACTTAGGAATGGGGTCCATTCCCATCATAGTATTAGAAATCCAAAAGATTTGGACAAATTAAAAAAGGAATAATCCTTGTAAGTTTGCTCCTCCTTTTCTTTGATGCACTTAATGCCATCATCAGCACTAATCAGCATTATGAAGGGCAAAATAAAAAGGCAAACCCAATAATAAGAGATGGGCTAACTCTGTCTCATCCTATAAAACATCTGGAAATGAACGAATAGGCCCCTATTTATACAATAATAGTGTCTCTATCAATGTCAGTGGCTCAACAGATAGCACACTTGCATTTGGTGCTGGAAGACCAGAAGGCTCTGTGTTCTATTCTCACTCCAGGTAGTTGGATTACTGATGCTGCAGTGCAGCAGTAGGGGCTGTTGCACTTCTGAGCATGCCATCTTTCACATGAGATGTTAAACTGAGGTCCTATCTGCCGGAGTTGGAGGTAGCTCAGGTGGATGTAAAAGACCCATGTCCCTTATCAAAAGGAGCAGGAGAAGCTCCCTGATACTTGGCCAAGTTTCGCTTAGTAGTATAAATATCACCTCAGGTCTCCCTGAAAAAGAGTCCACTAGCCTAGTGAGACTAACCTGGTCAACAAATGATAAATAAAAGTAAATGAAGATATTCATTAAACCCATGTAGGATAGCAGACAGTATCAGAGTAATTTCTGGCCACCAGTCCATTAATTAATAGCAAACATTCCTTTCAGTATACTGCTGCTGTTACAAGAGAATATGTAAAGCAGCATGAGAAAATATTACCCTTTAAAGCTATCCTCCATGATCTCAATGAATACATTGTGAATATTTGCATTAGACTATTGGACCCAAATGATCAGTATCAATTTATAGCAACTAGTCAGGATAGAAACAACATTTGCCATTCTAAAACACTAACTTATTTGGTCCTGTCCTGGTTCAAAAATCGAGAGAAGAAATGAAATAGTATAAGACAAGAAGCAAAACAAAATAAGACTCTAGTGGCCTGTCTCCACACTCCTTGCTTCAATACTTTCATAAACAAGATTCTCAAGTCCTTCCAACACGATTGATTCATTCCTCTGAACATCTGCTAACACAATGAGTGATGCTTCTTTGATATAACAGTATCATGACAATGTTTCTGATGTTTCCTCAGGAATAGACAAGTGTCTGTATTATTGGGGTGAAAAGAACACAGCTCTAGAAAGGAAAATATCCATTAGTATCGCCAGTCCATCCTGCAGAACCAAAGTCATACAATGCACAGCCAAATAACTCCTAATTTCCTCCTGTATCTTGAATGGGATTACACCTTCTAAAAAGTGCCCTTTAGGAAAATGTCAAATTACTCCCATTTAACCTGCCTACAGACCAATTCATTGTCACCAAAATGTGGTGCAGTGGGTAACAATTAGAGATTAGCCAAAATCATCCATTGAAAGCTGTAAATGAGTGACTTGAACTTCAGTTTTATTATAGTGCTTATTTCTAAAGCACTCATACAATCATCAAAGAGAAGCAATGGCTACATTAAATCAAATACATAACTAAAATGAAATGTATAGTGGGAGGTTGGCATAGTGGTTAAGGAATTCACTTTATAAGCATAAGGTGAAGGGTTTGATTCTCACATGGGGTAATTGGCTGGGCTTAGAATAGCCCACAAGGGCAGTTAGCCTGGTGTGAATTTATGAACTAATTTATGATATTATAACCTAGTTTAAGTGTCAGCCAGAAGGAGTATCATGGATAATGCAAGACTATCAGTGTAATCAGCACATTGAGCATATAAATGTTTACATAAAGATAAAACAAGTATGAGCCATAAACTGACAAGATGATCTATATCATACATTTTTCTTGCCATATTAGAATAATAACAAACATCCCAAAAGCACAGAAATAGTCTGAACTAATCTGAAGTACAGTTAGTTTAAACATTACAACTTCATAAAATCCATAAAATATTGGCTGGATTTCAACTTCCTAATGCAGGTAAGCAGATCCAAAGAGCTACAAACAATTCTCATTTGACCAAGCATGAAAAAATCATGCATCAGCCATCAAAAACTGCTATTCACAACTCAGCACACAATAAAATCAAACACGGGAATCACATACACAGATTCCACAAAAACAATCAAAAGACACTATAAAATCGAATGTCTTCAGACTAGTTCACCACTCCACTATGCCCCACTGAACGATACACAAAACCTTCAGAGAAATGCTGGAACACAGAAATGTTGGTATGTAGAGGGTAATGAGACACTAAAACTTCACAAAGTGGACTATAAGTTCAACAAAAAAATGTGATAAAAACACAATGTCCAGACAAAGCTCAGTTTAGCAGTCCATTAAAATATGCAAAAATACACTATACTTAGCATGCAAAGCAAACACAAAAGAAGCATGAAACAAAATCCATGTTTTGTTTGTAGGCAGCTCACACTGCCATCTTAGGACATGTGCTCCCTTTCTGTAGTCTCTTCTTTCTAGTAATCCATTTTGCCCAGACTCAGATGAGCAGATGGAGAAAGATCTGATGAGAAAACTGTATTAGCAGAAACAATGGGACTGTCATCTCACAGTTTTACAGGATAGGGATACACATTTACAGGGATTCAATCTTCTATCAACCCAGTTGTTAATTCGAGGAAGGCTAAACAGTAAAGTACCTAGTTCAACATTTGTGTTGATGGCAGTGACTCAAAGCAGAGTTAAAGAAATGCTGGAAAGGAATCAATGGAGTGAATAATTTTATTCAGATAGACACTCCAGGAAGCCAACTCAATAGCAGTCAACAACCAAAAGCTGCACTGATTCGCAAACCAGAGGAACACATCTTTTGTTTTCAGTGGAAAAGATGGAAGATCATATAGAAAGAATAGAAAGAATCCATTCAAAACAATATCTAGGCAAGAGGAAGTTTTTCATTTAGAGGCAGTGCAATAAAACAAAGATGCCAAAGATTCTTCTGAGAAACCAGAGTTCCTAAAATGGGTCACCAAAACAGAATTATCTTTCTGAGAAAAGCAAATTAAACTGTCCTAAAGAAAAAAAAAAGATCCTAGATAATTTCAGGCTAAAATGTAGTAGTCTCACTGGAGTAATAACATTTCGAAAAGTTATAAGCTAGACAGCTGCATGGGCATTTAATAAAGTTTAAGCAAAATATCAATAGCTTGAGTAAAACACCCACTCCAACTAAATCCTGAAGAGTTACATGAAAGAATTTTGAAATATTTAGGTCATATGATGTACAGTAGGCATGTGGCACATTAGTAGAGGACGTATCTCACTCATAAATATAAATTACTTATTTTCATACATCTTTAATCCTATTGAGGAATACAAGTCGTGATATATTCTACACTAGGCAGTAAGAGGAAGGAGACTGGTTACACATTCACAGATTATGTGGTGCTTCTAAGTATAATAATGAACATTAGAGCATCATTATACCAGCTAGCTCCCCTAAGCTCTGTACAAAGCCTTTAACAAGAAAACAGAATCCGCTGCAGCTGTACTGCATTCTGGCAATTCTTTGAGTGGGGCATTTTGGTTTCAAAGATACAATGAGATTTATTTTCTGTTACAATTTAAGAAACCATGATATATCGGTGAAAGCAAAATGTACTGGAGAGCTAAGAAGCCCATTTCCTCTACTGTGCCTATTACAGCATACTGGTTTCTGGTAAGTATATTCAGCACCTGAAGAGGTTTTTAGTGTGAGTGATGAGTATATAGCATGAACCAACTACAAAGAGTTTAAAATCTTTCCGAAAAGCAAACTGCAGGACATAATAGCTTAAATATGTTTGTAATTTTCAAAGAAGTATGCATGTTTTAATTTTAATGATCTCCAATGTCCAAGAAGACAGTTTAGATTTCATTTATAAGTAATCAGGTAAATTAATTTCTCAGTTAGTTGTTGATATAGATTTATTTGTGTTTTGGTATACTTTATTAAAGGAAAATTCCATACATATACAGGATTGTGAATATATAAAATGTCACATCTATCATAGATTACGTATAATGGTAGACATACAGGTACTTACTAGGCTGTTGATCTGTGAGGATCTTTGGAGGCCTAGATATACATTCCCATGAAGGTTTTAGCCCTTATATTTTAAATATGAATAATCCAGAGATAGCAGAACATGTACATGTTGGCCCTATCCATGAGGAAAAAGGGTGCTAAACGAGGGGTGAATTTGTAGTTACCCATCCATTTGTCCAAATTACATCTGAGTATTATAAGAGAAGTACTTTGCTTTACGTGGAAAGGAAGATAATTACAAACACTTAGTGCTCTTTGTGATTCATATCTGTCCCTCCAAAATGTTTGATTTATGTTGCAAAAGAGATATAGATCTCTTAAGTAGATATTTATGTCCCTATTGGATTTATGAAAGTACAGTAGGTCTGACAGGATATGGACTGCTGAGGCTAAGAACACAAGGCAGAGATAACACCTCAGTAACCCGTATGACACTGAGATGAGGGGCAAGGCTTTGAGATAGTCTACATAGCTTTCATGATTTAGTCCTTTGGTTTTCTTAGTAAGAAAACTTTGCAGGATTTTGAGTTGTGTCAGATATTTGGACAGATACATACCGAAGGGGGCATTATACTCAATGATTGACCTGATGAGTGCAGAATACAGTGGAATAATCACATTCCTGGAACTGAAAATTACATCATTTGTAATGCATTATGTCATTAAAGGGCAGGTAATTGTCTACATAAGTTGTGAGGTCCCTAAAGATGGGATCAGTTTTCAGGGGGAGTGTTGTCAATCTGAGAGATAACAAGGGACTTCATGGTTGCTGAAAGATACCATTATACATTTCTTGGCATTCAGCAAGGCTTTGGCATCAGTTACTGGTCTGAGAAAGGCCTTCTTGGAGGATTTTGAAGTCCTCTTCGAAGTTCATGCTACAACCAAGTTTACAGTCATCTGCAGATTTGGTCAGCCATAAACCTCTTAACAGTAGCTTTGACCTCTGAGAAGTAATTGCCAAAATGAAATAGACCAAGGACTGAACCCTGGGTTACACCATTAGTGACAGGTCTTTTGGAGGAGGTATATCAACCCACCATAAATTCCTAATTTCTGTTTGTGAGCCAGTTTGCAATCCAGAATGTTACCCAGGTATTAACCTTTAGCCAGGATAGTTTACCTATGATACCTGAATGTGGGAAGGTGTTGAGAGCTTTTGTGAGATTCAGAAATGAACTGTGCACTGATTTGCCCTCCTTCATTTTCTCAGTAACCCTTTCTTAAAGACGCCAACTGGGTTAAGTAGGCAGGACCTGCCCTTAACAAATCCAAACTGATTTGGGTCAAGAGTTTGTAGGTTATTTATGTCCTTATTTATTAATTCCTTAATGATCCTTTACATAGCATTACTGATGAGGTTAGCCACACTTACTGGTATATAATTTCTAGGTCAATTGATGCCCCACTTTTATGCAAGGAGATGACAGTGGATGCCCTCCATTTGTCTTGCTCAAACTCTGTTTGGAGGTTGACACTGAATAGCCTCTGTAGAGGATCTGACAGGTCCTGTTTCAAGCTGACCACTAAGCAGTCCAGTATGCTATCTGGCCCTATACAAGCAGTGTTCCTGGCCTTGGATACTACCTTAAAGACCTGTTCATAGGAGATTTGATGGGGTTGAAGAAGCAGATATGAGATGTGGGGTTATAATGGGAGGGGGGGGTGAAGTTAGTGTTAAATTTAACCACTTATAAATTGGCTAATTTATCTGGGTCTGAGTATGTGATATATTGCTTGCTAAGTTTCTAACATAATTAAAGATGGCTTTGCAGGTGTCCTTGCCTGGATGGCAATGTTTACCTCATATCTGGCGTTGGTTGATTTGGAACGGATCTGAGGTTCCCTGTTAAGTTCAGCAAGAGCTTTTTTTTTTTGCAGCTTGGGAGTTACATTTATTTTTATGTGCAATGAGTTTTATTAAGCAGAACAAGCTGAAGAAGTATGGACATCTTTCATTAAAACTCCAGAAACAACAAAGCTGGCTGAAACCTCTTAAGGACTTTGTTGTACTTGTGGAACTAACACAAAGCATCCTTTATATGTATGTGTATATATATATATATATATATATATATATATATATATATATATATGTTTACAGTCAAAAGGTCGACATTGACATGATGCACGACAGCCTCCTCCTTGAACATGGCAGGAGTGACAGTCGGAATGATGACGTTCATGTGTACGTCTGGTTAGAAGAATGTACACAGGGCAGGGACTCACAGCATGGATGTAAATGGGGGATTTACAAAGCATGATCAACAGAAATTGTCAACTTTGTTGCATTGACCATACAACCTAATTAGTATGTATGAGTTGATGTTATTTGTCACGGAAATCACCGTTTGCATAAGTGATTTTCGTGTTTTTGATAGTAAACCTATATATATATATATATATATATATATATATATATATATATATATATATATATGTATGCATATATACGGTTCACCTTCAACATGTTGAATGCTAAATGGTTGAAAATTAATTGGTTGAATGCACTATATGGAGTGATCAAAATGTTGAAATAAAATTAGTCTAAACTCACAATGTCGAAATTATCGAATTTGCCCATTTCTGCACTGTAGTGCGATATCAGAGTTGGTATATTTGAGTGGGCATATGGGGGCATAGCCCCTCCTGCAAAACAGTAGAGGAGATCTCATTGCTTCTTCAATTAAATGATTTTAGACATTTTGATCATTCAGTGTTTTGGGTTTAGATGTTATTTTTCAACCAAATAAACATTAGACATTATGGCATTCGACATTTTGAAGGTAATCCTATATATATATATATATATATATATATATATATATATATATATAGGTCCACTTCTTAATTTCAAAATGTCACAATCACAAGATTCATAAAATCGAGGCCACAATCTCATGGTTGTGAAATCTCAAAATAAGGAAATGAACTAAACAAAAAAAAAGAAAAAAGAAAACATGTAAAAGCATGTTTTTGCAGGGGAGCAAGTCCCCCTGCACCCCCCCACATCCCCTGCAACTTAAATATACTTACTCTGAGATCATGCTACGGTGAAGAGAATGGTAACAGAAATCGCTATACAGTGCGTAATGGGAACTTTACCATTCTTTTCATTGTAGCGCAATCTCGGAGTTTGTAAATTTAAGTTGCAGGGTGTGTGGGGGGAGCAGGGTGGCTTACCCCCCTGCAAAAAATGGTTTTACATATTTTCTTTTTTAGTTCATTTCTTAATTTCGAGATTTCAACCTAGAGATTGTGGCCTTGATTTTATGAATCTCGAGATTGTGACACTTTGAAAATTAAGAAGTGGATCCATATATATATATATATATATATATATATATATATATATATATATATATATATATATGGTTCCCCTGCATTTTAAGGAACATACGTTTGTCCAATAAGCACATAGGTGTGATCGCTGAATGGTTGGCTGAATGGTGGATATGTTGGTGGTATGGAGAGTCTATACAGGTAAGTAGGGATGGGGGCTGAGTGTGTGTGTGTGTGTGTGTGTGTGTGTGTGTGTGTGTGTGTGTGTGTGTGTGTGTGTGTGTGTGTGTGTGTGTGTGTGTGTGTGTGTGTGTGTGTGTGTGTGTGTGTGTGTGTGTGTGTGTGTGTGTGAATTGCTTTTTGCCTCTTCTGTATATAAAAAAAAAAAAGAGTCTGCGCCTTTGCGTTTTCTTTCTGCTTAATAAAACTACATTAATTATAGACTTGCCATCACTGCTGCACTATTTTAATCCACAATGATGGGTTTCTTGGGAATATTTGACACAATTTTTCCCATGTCCGAAAGATATGTTAGTTACAGTGTTCACTGTTTGAAAGACTATTAACTGAGTGCATTTTCCTTGTAAAAAACAGTAGTCCTGTGGTATGGGAATTTTGTGGAGCACATCTGTGTCTGTTCCTGTGCCACTATGATGGCTTTAGGGCAATTGTTTCAGTCTATTCCTGCTGGAACTGAGGGGATGGTGGGCCTGCCAAGTCCATAGTGATGCTAATGACATTTCTATCTATTAAATAAAAATCAAAAAGTGCAGCAATACGGAATGACTAATGAAGTTAAACATTATTGCACCAGTCAGTAAAGACGGCTCACTCTCCACATAAACTAACAACTTATTTATTGCATAAAATGACCATAAAACCTTAGATTAATCACTTTCATCCTACTAATAGCAAGGACTTCATCAGAATCAATAAAACTCTACCTACCTTGGTATATATACCTAGTGGGGTAGCAGTTAACATGACTAATCGTAACATCAATTATACATTTAAAAGACACATTCACTAAAAAGCTGGTCACAGCTAAGCTTACATAATACAATACTTTGAAATGCAATTGCGTTCAAATAAAGTTAGCTATAAAATAGGTTCAAGTGAAATGTTTTCATTAATTCCTGGTGGCTGCCCAGCGTGTAATCTCAATTGCCATTTCACTTAATTTCTTTCTAATAAAGACTTAAAATTGCCCCCTCTGTGGCTAATTTTAATGTGCTCAAGAATAGTAAATTTAAATAAACTACATCTTGAGTTTTCTTTAAGATGTTAGAATAGGGCATTATTAATATTTTGTTGTCTAATCTCATATGAGTGTTCATATATGTGTTTCCTTAGCGGTCTCTCGGTTTTTCCTACATAAAACGCAGGGCATCATGTGCATTTAGCAAAGGGAATGACTCCCTTTGACTGTCAATTTCCTTTGACAAAACAAACTTTAACATGAACATCATTTTCCAAAATTCAACTGTCACGTTCCAAAATCATTGAACTCTAACTACATGATTCACATTTTTTATTGCCCTTATTATGCCCCCTACTGTTGGATTCATTTGTTTCTAGTCACTGCTTTATGTTTGGGCCTGCTTTATACACAAAGGTAGGAGAACTCCCTAGTCTTTGAAAAATGTCAAAATTACCCTTAAGTATATTCCAGTTTTTCTTGAAAATATTTTTAACTTCTTTAGCTTGTGGCCCATAATCTATAATGAAGGCCCTCTGAAAATCCATCTTACCATTACCCTTCCCTGAAGTTATCAAGCCAGTCCCTAACAGGGGTTTATACTTCTTACACCATTGAAACTGAACATATTGCCTGATATCATTAACAAAGGCATGTGGGCAGTGATGGGAGTTACGCATTACAAAAGTAATGTGTTACTGTAATATATTACATTTTATATTACATTTTAAACACATACACACACACACACACACACACACACACACACACACACACACACACACACACACACACACACACACACTAATAATATTCTGGGTGCCTTCTGTGCGGAGTCTGCATGTCCTCCCTGTGGTTGCATGGGTTTCCTCCGGGTGCTCCGGTTTCCTCCCACATCCCAAAGACATACTGTAGGTGGATTGGACACACTAAATTGGCCCTAGGCGTGAGTCCGTGTGTGTGCCTTCTGTGGAACGTTGGGTGCCGGGCTGGCAACTCGACACCGTAAAACTCCACTGCCAATCATGAGCGGACGGTGATCCGCTGTGGCGACCCCTAACCGGGAAAAGCTGAAAGAAGAAGAAGAAGACTTGTCAATATAGTAATGCAGTAATAGTAATATATTACTTTTTTTAATAACTAGAAATGCAAATTACTATTGCGTTACTTTTTGCTTCAATTCAGCCACGTAGCTGGTGGAGCGAGAGGGGCAGTCCACATTTCAAAACAAAACAAACAAAAAAATAAATAAATAAATAACTTCTTAACAATTTAATAAAAAGAAAAGAATGCGATTTCCGTGGTCGTGCCTTGCAGTTGACGACCAACGTAGTTTCCTCGTTCACGGCTGCACAGTTGCTTTCCTTCCCTTTCCTGCATTGCCATTCATGGTTATTTCAAGAGAAAAATTATTAAGCTACTGTATTGTGTTGGCTTGCCTTCCTGTTACAATCGTAAGTACTATGACTGGCTGCAATATATAGAAGTATATGTGAGGTTGGTGTTTGTTTCAAAGGTTTTTTGAGAACTGTTAGCATTTATTTGTATTAAGCAGTGATGACTTCAACTGCTCGAGATGTAATTCATTTTTGAGGGATCTAAATTCATCTTGTAACCAATTGTACTTTATCTATTGTTCTTTTACACCTTTGTACATATCGCCTATAAGTAAGAGGTGAAAATCTGGACAGTTGAGAGGTATACATGGGAGAGAAATAAAGTTAAAATACATTGACTTGATTGCTCTGTGAAATTACCTTTAAAAGTGGTCTTAGTGATATAAGAATTGTATTTGCTCTTTTATGTAATATAGAAAAATACGTCAATTTATTCTGCTTGAAAAATCCAGTAACTGGACAATGGAATGTATAAGATGTTTCTGACTCAGGAAACAGTTGCTGCTTGCCTGTAATTGCAGGCAGGCCACACAATGCAATGGATTAGTCAGGAAGCTTTAAATAAAGGGTGTAAAAGAGCCAGGTGCAAGAGGTGATGTCCTGTATTTACTTTCAGCTTTAAACAACCCCCCCCCCCCCATGCATGAGGAAAATTGAGTTTATTACTTCCAGTTTCAATGGTAATGGAATAAGCCAATACATTCTGAGTAGAAACAAGCACACTCAAATATCCTATAGAAGACTTTGCGTGTCAATATCTATGTAAACTGCAATCTGCCTGTCCAGTTTGCCAATAACTATGTAGTTAAGAATTCAGTATTCTCTGAAATAGAATAAACTGACTAAATATATCTGTGCAATCCATTATTTTCCATTCTTTGTATAAAATGTATTTGTCTGTATATGTCTAACTTGTGTTACCAGTATTGTCCAGTTATTTACTGGGTATTTATGTATTTGCTATAAGGACAGGATATTTAGCAATGTAGGTTGTCAAGTTGTTTTCTCAAATTAGCCAGAGGCAGACTACTTTACACATTACCATATGTGGCTATTGATCAAGCCTAGTATGGTCGCTGGTGCATCCTTAACCCAAGTTGCAGCAGTGGCAGATCTACCTTGTCAGGACAAAAGCTGTGTCGAATTGGCAAATTCTACCAACCTTTATCAGAAGTGAAGAGTCACAGAGACAAAAAGAGGTTGTTTGGAAGGCAGTTACCATTGGTAAGTGTACAGAGACAGCAGCAGGAAGGGGACCAGGGGTGCTAAGCCAAAGACACAGCTCAGTAAGCAGTAAGTAAGTAGACCCGGTCTGGGTGTGGGAAGCCCATACCCAAGGCAGCAGGTACAGAATTCCTTTTTGCCCTTGAAGTCAGGCTGCATCTGATAATTGGTTGATGAATCAGATTTGTGAGCATCTTTGGAGTTAAGAAACCATGCACCTGTTGACCATCTGACTTACTTGAAGGACAGTGGAGCAGATCAAAGGAATGTAGCTCATGTACACCTCACATATCTGGTATTATACTGGTTGCACTGGTAGGAATTCCAACCTCATCTGTCAGGCACCCAAGTTGTGCCTTGACAGGCAGCATCCCAGTGGATACAGTTCATCAGTTAAAGACCTAGAAATGTTACTACAATGCAGTTAAAGGGAAAAAACAGCACAAATCTGAATTCCAGTGCATTTTACAAACTGTTTGTTAGTACTACTTCCAGAATAGACATGCTTATGTATGTGGACATGTTCACATGAGCAAATATGATTATGTTTATGTTACGTCTTCTATTGTCTAACTGCAGATTAAAGTATGGGAAGCAAAAGTAGTAAACTTTCTTATTTTAGTAAGTTTACTTGATGCAGATAAGACATTTAATAAGTATGCATTTTCTTTAGAAGAAAGTTTTTGGCTCTGTAAAGCATTCCTAGTTTTTGATGAGTTTTTCTTATGCAATTTTGTATATACAGGTTGAATGCAAGATTATCATCCACTATCACTCCTAATAATTTGCTATGAGAAGTGACTTCAGTAGTTGTATTATCGAAAGAGAGGACTTTAAATTTTGTCATTTCATGATAGAGGGATTTGAGGAAAAAAGTAGTAGTTTGGTCTTTTTTGGGGTTGAGCTTGAGTTATGAGTTACAAAGCTGTGTTTTCAGTGGCTGTTAAGGCTTCCTGACTAATTGTTTGGAGGTGTAGCATATTTCAGATGTGCAAATGAGTGTGAAATCCTCTCCATTTTGTATTAGAGTGGCCTGTTGTGTGGATGCCCTCCACTGGCCAGGTGGATTTTCTTTGAATGTGAGTTTTTGTGCAATTTCAATAAATGTGAGTTTCAAGGACAGACATGTTTATGTGGCCATAAGTCTATTTTCACTGTGAGACTGTACTATTTCTTTAGCAAATGGTTATCAGTATTTGTGATCTTTTCTTTCAATATCTGTAATCATTGCAGAAGTAAGTAAGAAAACAGTCTGCACCCTGATAGGTTTGAACAGTGTCTGTGGTAACTGGGGAGAAATAGCCAAGTAATAGAAAACTGGAATTGTTGGGTATGGGGCTGCTTTGGAGGGGGTAGTGGGTTGCTGTAGGAGGGGCTGCTCTGGAGGGACCTCATTGCCAATTGGCAGTAATTGCTTTATATGGACCAATTAAAAACTGTGTAGCACATCCAAAGCTGTTCAATGCTGGAAAGCAGACCAGTGGGTTCATTTAAGGTTGAATAGGGAGCGTTCCACATAGGACAGGACTTCACTTTTTTTTTTCTTTTCTTTCTTTTTTTTTGCTAAAATAAAAGCTTACTCTTGCAGCATTTCAGTTGTTTATGCTGTTCCATATATATGTATCCGTGGTGGTGGTGCTGCGGTAGCGTTGTCACCTCACAGTAAGACACTGACCGGTTTGACTCTCAGCTAGAGCATCTTCTGCATGGAGACATGCGTGAATGGGCGTACCTTCGTTGAAGGTTGTGCATTAGGGCTGGCAACTCAGCACGTAAAAATCAACTGCCAATCATTAGCGGACCGGAGTTCCACTGTGGTGACCCCTAACCGGGAAAAGCCAAAAGACACAACATGCTGTTCCATATATGATTTAGGTATTTTCAGATATAAAAGTGTTTTATTCAGCTATTAAAAAAAAAACTTAGAAAATTCATTCACTGCAGGTCCATGCTTTCAAAAACAAAAGTTCCATACAGCAAGTACATCTCAATATGAGAACTGATAAACTATACTTACGTAAAAGTAACTAGTTACTTTAGTTAGCAACTAGTAATAGTAATATATTGCTTTTTTAGAAAAGTAATAAGTAATAGTAATATATTACTTTCACTTAAAAGTAACTAGTAATAGTAACTTATTACTTTTATAAGTAACTAGCACAACACTGCATGTGGATAACCCCTACTAAAAACATATTAGCAATAAAATCCAACTCATTGACTACATTTTCAAAGACTGAAGTCATCCTTGCTGCCCTTATGAATTGACTTTTAACTATACGTTTTTCTGTGCTAAGGGGTGGTTGCTGGAAAACTGTAAAAATGAATTACTATAAGTTGGTTTCCTGTAGACCCTTGATTTAAAACCATCACCTGTATTATAAATTGTATCTAAGTAATGAATAGGCACCTTAATTGAACAGTAGGAAAATTTTACAAAAATGATGCACTATTAATATAATCAATAAATCTACCAATATCTTGATCAGCCCTTTTCCATAAAATAAAAATATCATCCAAAAATCTGATGTACAACAGTATGTCATTAAAAAATTAACTTTCAAAGATACAACTAATTTCCCATTCGAGGAGCACTAAATTGGCATAGATTAGGAGCGCAAGAGGTGCCCATAGCTACCCCTTTAACTTGTTTATAGTACTCCCCTCAACAAAACTGTAGTTATTGTCCAAAACTAAAGACATAATGTACATGATCAAGTTAATTTTATCATTATCAAATGGAGTTATTCTAACCAGGGCATAATGAAAATATTCCATCCCTACAACTTTTGGTATAGAACTAAACAGATCAACAATGTCAATAGTCAAGAAACTAACATTCTGAGACCACAGATCACTTTTCAGTCTTTCTAAAAAGTCCCATGAGTCCTTGATTAAATACTTGACATTGTTGTAAACAGGTTTTAACCATGCATCAATAACACACAACTAAAGGATAGGTTTTAGACCTTGTTCCCATGACAATGGGTCTAAATGGTGGTTTCTCCCACATACTTGTGGATTTTAGGGATGCCAAACATGGTTGCCACTATGGGAGTTGTCACTTTCAACACTTTGTATATATCCATAGTAATGCTTAGATATTCTTCCAAACACGAATCTATCCCATGGTTGTTAATATTAATTTCATTAATTGATATAGAATTGTAGGTCTCACCTTGCCTTAAAATATCAAATATGGCCTTGTTGTAATCAAAATTGTCATATAAGGCAATCCCCCCACCTTTTCCTGGCTTCATAATTTTCATACTTTTGTCCTTCCTCAACTTGACAAACAAATCTCTCTCAGCTTTACTTAAATTGTTGTAAAAAGAGCTTTTGTTCGAACTTCTTACCTCTAGGTCATAAATGTCTTCTGTAACAACTTTCTTTAACGCACTTAAAATGGGATTCATGGGGGTTACACATGCTTTTTTTCTTAATGTCTGGGACTTTGGATACAGAGGTTAAATCATTTCTCTTATCATTAAAGTGTAAGGCCAAATTTAATTTTCTAATATACAATTTGGTCTCTATTAATGCATCAACATAATCGAATCTTTTAAGGGCACAAATTTCCACCCTTTAGAAAACAAACTAAAAAATTCCTCAGTAATTGCTAAATCTGTGTAATTGTAAATGTGAAAACCATTGTGTGAGTGGACAATAGTGTTTTGCGGAACTACCTGGGAACCTGCTGCTTCATTCTTGTCCACCTTTGTTGGTATGAAGTCCTTGCTATTAGTAGGACGAAAGCACTTAATCTAAGGTTTTATTGTCATTTTCTGCAATAAACAAGTTGTTAGTTTTTGTCGAGAGTGAGCCGTCTTTACTGACTGGTGCAATACTGTTTAATTTAATTTCTATCTAATAGGCAACCTACCCATGTGGAAGAGCTCAAGGTGTACCTCTTGGCCTTTGAATGGTTATGATCAAAAGGTGGGATGGGATTTGAGAGATTGAGCTGTAATCCTCTCATCTCAGCTAACTAGTGCTCTTTAAAAGCCTTCATGGACATGGAAGGGACTCAGTATCAGGGGTATGATAAGGTTTAAAAAGCATTCTTAGCTTGGACAGATGTTATCTCTGAAACACAAGCGCCAAAGTTTCATAACCAGACAATTTGCCCTAACAAAATGGTAATATCTCAATTAAGTGATTTAAAGCAAGATGTTACACTATGATTAGATTCTGAGGGTTAATATACTTAAAGTAAAATTATAACAATGCTAAGCAAAATGATACAGATGTTAGCCACATATAAATGTAAAAGAGCCTGTTACTTTAAGAAAATGAATGTTTTAATCTGATCCTAAAGATGCTGAAAATATTGTTGGACTAGTGAAGAGACTGTATAAATGAAACTGTGTTTAGAACTGAAGAGTCTAACCCCATGGTAAGGCCTGTGTCAAACGCTGGTAACAAACAGAAAGTATTAACTTCAGTCATATTCTGTTTTAAATGTTAGAAAATGGATCACATAGTTTTATTTTGTACTAGTATTAATAATTCTGTTCTACCAGTGAAAATTGCAATACATTGTCTGACAGAATAGATAAGTCAGGGTTTTGTTATTGTGCTGTTGCAAAATTAGTTAAGTGTAATGCCTTACTTCATGACAAGAAACTGCATGGATTACTAGACACAGGCAGTATGGTGGCTCTTATCGATTCACAGTATGTATTTAAAAAGAAAATACTTACTGAAGAAGTATCAATATCCCATAACTCAAGTGAAAATACAATCTTCAATTGGAAATGTAGTTCCTCCTGTAACACATAACATAATAATTGGTAATAATTTTCTCCTCTGTAAAGATTTGTGGAAGCAGAGGTAAGCAAGTGGTCCTTTGCATAGACCTCATTTCCAGTGTGGGGAGGGGACTAGAAATTGATTAAGCCTACAGATTTGTCTCTGCTTAACCTAGAAAATGTGGGGGGGGGGGACAAACATCAGAACATCCATAAGAAAGTATGAATCCAGCCAACTACAATGTAGTGTTAGAAAACTCTAAATGTAAAAACATTTGGCTATAGATAAGAGAAAAAGAGTTTACAGCAGTTAAAGAGATATGTCTGCATATACCTAGGGCACTGCAGGCTGCAAGAACTGAAACAGTAGAAGGAGTGGAATAGTAAAATATTGTAGACTAAAAATGTTACAAAGCAGGAAGTAGACATGACTAGAAGAGCTGAACCAAAGGAATCATTCAGTGAAAGGGTGTATTCTTTTCGAATAAAATGATACAGTATAATGATGTACATGCTAAGCAGAATTCTAAACTTTCTGTAAAGCTAAAAGAAAAAAAGCCCCAGAAATGGAGAATACTAAGAAGCAGGTGAGTGTTGAGAAACTACACCAGTGTAGCTAAAGATTAGGAAACAGTACATGTTCTTAGGTTCATGGGTTCATGGGTGGTTACTGGGCTATTGACCCAAAGGTCTTTATAAGCCTAGCCATGTGTACCCAATATAATGCTAGAGAAACCCAATGTAAAAGATCTTGCCTAAACTCAAGATTTAATTAAAAATTACTGCCCATATTTAGGAGGGTTATAGGTGAAATCCCCAGCAGGAATTTATGGGTTCCCATCCAGTCATCCAGGCTATGCTTAAACAGGGTCATAGAGGGGCTTTGTTTGATGTGAATTGATAGCCTATTCCAGAGGAGTAGCAAACTCTGAGAGACATATCTGCCTCACCAGCAGGTCCTATTTATGTCACAGGCCAGGTTAAGGTCCCTGGAGCAGGTGACACTTGTCCCATCTGACTTGCAAATGTGCAGCATTTCCATTAGATTTGGATCTGATATTGCTCTATAGGCCAGGCACAAGTCTCCTGTAAGTAGTCTGTATGCTACTGAGTACAGTGACAGTGACTTCAGTCTGTGCGGGAGACCCTGAATATTCTTGGTTAGAAGTCTCTGAGGTCTCTCAAGTTGCTGCAAGTGCCTGGTAAAGTACATACCAAAGGGAATATTGTACTCAATTATTGGCCTGATGAGGTTATGACCTCTTCCGCTCTTGAGGCAATGCCTTTGCTAATAAGGTGTGTGACGTACAATGGCTTCCTTACCACAGTAGACACATTGTGGTCAAAGTTTAGGCTACAGTAAACTTGCATTCCCAAGTCTGTCACTACTGAGTTGCTACTTAGGGTATTATTATTTATATGATAGTCTTCAGGGATATTGTTATTACTGTAGGGGATCATAATGGATTTTTTAGCATTCAGTTTGAGTCCATGGCTTTGGTACCAATCACTGATTTGTGTAAGTCTCTCTTGAACTATATTGACATTGTATGGGGATTCAGTGACTACACCTAATTTGCAGTCGTCAGCAAACGTGGTCAGCCACAGCCCCTCTGTTTTGGCCTGAACTTCTGAGAAGTATATTCCAAGCAATAGGGGGCCCTGCACTGACCCCTGTGGAGCGCTACTGGTAACAGGTCTGCTGGTTGAGGTAAAGTCCCCAACTTAGACTGAGTGCAATCTATCTGTGAACCAGTTACCAACCCACCTGACAACATAAGGGTTGAAATTCAACTGGGAAAGTTTATCAATGATTCCCGAATGTGGGATTGTGTTGAAGGCCTTTGCTAAGTCAAGGTAGGCTGTATACACACATTTACCTTTGTCTATGGCTCTGGTGATGTTGTCGAAGAAGTCCACCAGGTTTAACAGGCATGACCTGCCTTTGACAAAACCAAACTATGTTGGATCAAGGGTTTAGAGATCAACTATATCCTTATTTATAAGGTCCATGATGATTTGTTCTATGGCTTACAGATAAGGCTAGTTAAGCTTATGGGTCTATGGTCGCTAGTGTCTGTTCCTGTACCCCCTTTATGAAGGGGGATAATGGTTGCTGTTCTCCATTCAGCAGGAACAAAACCAGTACTCAGGTTGTGGTTGAAGAGAGTACCTAACGGAGTTGCTAACTCATCTTTTGTACCATGTAAAATGCAATGTGGGATGCCATCCGGTCCCATAGAGGGTGTATTTTTGGCCTTGGAGAGAGCATTAATGACTTGCTCTTTGGAGATGCAAGGTGTGGGAAATGTAGAGGGAGTGCTTTGTGGAATATTTGGAGGGGATAGGAGGGTGTAGTTTTCACAGGATCAGTGTGTGTGATGCCATCCACAGCTAGTTCAGCACACACCTTTTAGGTTACCGATATAAATGAAGAATGCCTTATGGTTAGATATGTTTGCTAAATTTTTTTTAAAGTTGCCCTTAGAAGATTTTACAAGTTGTCTTGTTTGTTTGTTCGTCCAGTGCTGGGACCTCTTTTTAAGAGTTCTAAACCTATTCCTGTCAGTGTAAAGCAGAAAACTCAAACAGAGAAGGCTCTAGGAAATAGGTAACTAGAAGTAAAAAAAAAAAATACATTTGAAGATAACTGTTGTTCTGAGGTACCCTTTGCAAAGGAAGAGCAACCTAGAGAAGAGCAAGAGATTGGGAGAGTGGTGCTCGTTCATACTGAGACAGAGAGATGGAGAGCAACTAAAGAAGGAAAGAAAGAAGAAGAGGTCATGTGTACTGAGAAACAAGATACCATTGAACAAATCCTCAGTTATATTCTTGTTGAGCCAAAATACAGGAACATCATACAAAAGAAAAAGGAGCAAAAAATGAATAAGGCAGAGAAGGTGACATACACCAAGGAATATTGGTATTGGTATGTGTTGTCTTTCTTAGGCTTCGGTGTATGTGTTGATAGAAGAGAAGTTAGTGCCTTCTACTACATTACTGACTGACTGACCCTGAATAAAATCCAGAGATGGCCACCTGCCAGACATGTCAGATAAAATTTAAAAAGTCACACTCAGATTTATTTATTTATTTTACATTTGTTAACCGGGAAATTCCGACTGGACCAGGTCCATTTTCAGTGGAGGCCCAGGGAGAAAAGCTCCAGCATCAAGTTATACAAATACAGTACATCCAGCATAATACACAAAACAGGTTACATCATGTATGCTGAGCATAGTAATATAACAAGAAATTAATAAAAACACTCCAGGTAAAAGAAGATATAGAACATAGGTAAAAGACAATGTCAGTTATACATTGGTAAGAGAAGAAAATTTATCAAGGAAGATTCTACAGTTAAAAGTACCCTTTCAGATGACCAAGCCTACAGGGGATCAGAGATCCAGCATGTGATCAGAGAGGAGTTTGTAGTTAGTATGGGTAGGGTTATATGATACAAGGGCATAACCAGGTACTAAGAAGGTGTGATTTGAGGGAGTTTTTGAATATGGATGTGGAGGGGGCAGTGGACATGGATACGGGAATAGAGTTCCAATTTCTGGCAACGGTATAGGAGTAGAACACTTTTCACTGGATCTTAGGTACCGGTTTGCAGTATAGACAGTAAGTAGGTTGGATAATGAAGGTTTTTTTCAGGATATTTGAGAATATTGTAGGCTGTGCTCATCTGGTAATAGTTAAGTAGCCGTGGTAGCTCAAGCCATTTTAGTTCTTTTAGTGCAGCACAGTGATGGGTTCTATAGGTTGAGTTAGTAGCAAAATTGGCTATTTTATTGTAGCATGATTCTAGTTTGTCTAGGTTGTGTTGTCTGATTTGGGTAAAGATTGGTGCTGTGTATAATAGAGCTGAGAGGAGGTGGCTTTGTGCAAGAGTGACTCTTGCTTTTTATGAGAGAAAGGGCTTATGCCTGTATAGGGAGCCTAGTTTTTAGTGTACTAGTTTTATGGTATGTGAGATGTGAACATTAAAGTGGAGATTATTATATATTTCAATGTCCAGAAGTTTGGTGTGGTTAGAAGGGAAGATGGTGGTGCCGTCCTTAGATGTTATGGTAAAGGAGGGTTTTTTTTATCTGTTAGGGGTAAATAGTAGCAGTTTTGCCTTTTTGGGATTTAGAATTAGTTGGAAACCTGATATCCATTTATCTACTGTGTTAAAGGTATCTTGAGTGAGTGTATGTGGGGTGGTGGGAGATGAGGCGGAGCAGATCAGGGTTGAATCATCTGCATATTGTATGAGTGTGGCATGTTGCGTAGAGCTATTGAGGTTATTTGTGAAAATAGAGAACAATAGCGGGCCCAGTATAGAGCCCTGTGGGACTCCTATGGTGGTTGGAAGTTGTGTAGACAGAGTTCCTTTCCACTTTGA